>NC_041397.2:167548979-167848979 GCF_900747795.2 Erpetoichthys calabaricus
ATATACATATACACACACACATATATATATATATATATAAATATATATATATATATATATATATATATATACATACATATACACACATACATGCAGTTTCAATAACATAGAAATCAATATAAACAACATTAACATCATTATCATATGAGAATATGAAGTAATATATAAGAAGCACATTTCATATAAATATAAATTATTAAACAGTAAAATCCATCCATCCATCCATCCATTTTCAACCCGCTGAATCCGAACACAGGGTCACGGGGGTCTGCTGGAGCTAATCCCAGCCAATACAGGGCACAAGGCAGGAAACAATCCTGGGGTTTTATCTTTATTTTATTTTATTGTAGAATCAACTCCTATCTGCGCACACCAGGGCGGCCGTGGGCGGATGCGTATGGTGTATTCACTCCATGTTATCGTGCATTGCGCTGTCACTGGTATTTTGATAAAAGAATTTGAACAACATATAAGAAGCGTATAAATTATTAAACAGTAAAACATTAACATTTAAGAAGTAAAGTTACATTCAGTACTACTGCAGTGCCTTCGGGTATACCTCATTTTTTGTTTGCCCATAACATGCCTAAATGTATACATTTTTTGGTGTACCTACCCGAGAACACGCGACATATAACCGAGCGTGGGAGAAGCATGGATTTTAAACACGCGTTGAGTTCATCTGCTGGTCTCCCTTGTGGAATAACTGGTAATGTTTGACTAAAATCTACAGCGAGTAAAACGACATTACCTCCTATTTTTTTTTTTACGATCTCTGAGATCTTGCTTTTTTTGGTTCAAGGCTTCATAAGCTCTTTTATGTTCTATGGTGTACTTATCCGAAACCATCATCTTTGAATGTTGCAAGACTTTCGCCTTGTATGTAGATCGGGGTAATTACATTCATTGCATTCCTAGTCTGAATCACAATCTGATTGTATGGGTGGTTACCTGGCACTGTAGGGTTGCCACCCGTCCTTTAAAATACGGAATCGTCCCGTATTTGAGAATGAAATTGCGCGTCCCGTTTTGAATCAATACGGGACGGGATTTATCCCTTATTTTTTTTATCATTTTTTTTAAAGCAGCGTCTCATGCAAATCATCCCACACGCATTTTATGAAGATGCCTCCTTTCCTACTTTTGATTGGGTAATACTTGACGTCATCGTTAGTTTGATTGGTGTTTTTAACTGTCCAGTGAGGAGGGCGGGTCTTTTAAGTGCAGTCTGCAAAGTGTTGGCACTGGGATGTGGCACCCGCTGCAGTATGCGTCCCTTATTTTTTTGTATTAAAAGTGGTAACCCAACCTGGCAGGTAACAGTAATGTTTGGTCATGAAGTCGTCTAAAATCCGCCACGTGCCCTCTTTTAAGTGTGAGAAGCAGATATATATAGCCAAGTTCTCGCGCTTCGTTGCGGCGAAGTACTGCTTTTAATTTTTTAAGAAAAGAAAACCTTTTTAAACGGATCGAAAATACAGTATACCAATAACAATTTGTTAAGGATCTGTTTTTTTCTGAACCTCGCTTTTCACAGCTGTCGCGCTACGGCGTGTGTTTCGTTTATTTGACAGTATGTAGATCGTGGTAATTACATTCATGGCATTCGTTTTCTGAATCACAATCTGACTGTATGGGTGGTTACCTGCCAGGTAACGCTTGTGGTTGGTCAGGAAGTCGCGTTACATCCACCACGTGCCCTCTTTCTGTTCCCAGAAGCTGATCATAGAATGGTTTTAATAGTTTACTTTCAAATAATGCAAAGAGTTTGCGACACGTGTTTCTCCCTAATTCTGGGCTCATCAGGCATACACACTCACTTCATCCCCTCTCGGGAATCGAATCTCTATCGTCAGCGCCAGAGTTGAAGCCCCTAACGTTGCGGTCAGCAAGTCGGCTAACATCCTCCATGTGCCGTCTTTCAGTTGCGAGAAGCAGATCATAGAATGGTTGAAACTGTTGCCCCTAACGTTGCGCTACGGCGTGTGGTTCGTTTATACCTCGTGTCTTCTCATTAAACTTTTATCTCGCGAATATGTTATTGCAATCCGCAGCGGGAGCGTTTCTATAAACTTAATTTAAACTTACGTTTTACACCGTGCTTTGTTTCCCTTATTAACATGCTTGTATGCTTCACTCGCTGGCTTCTTATTGTTTCCCTCCCTTCTCAATTGTTTAATGAATTTTTTGTTCTTCGCTGTTTGCGGCTCTTCCTTCATTTCTCCCTACTGAGTTCTTTTATCTCGCGAATATGTTATTGCAATCCGCAACGGGAGCGTTTCAATAAACTTAATTTAAACTTACGTTTTACACCGTGCTTTGTTTCCCTTATGAAGATGCTTGTATGCTTCACTCGCTCCCTTCTCAATTGTTTAATTAATTTTTTGTTCTTCGCTGTTCTTCCTTCATTTCTCCTTACTCAGTTCACAGTCTTTTCACGTGATTACGTGGGAGGCGTGATGACGTGACACTCAACTCCGCCTCCCACGGCCATCAAGCTGCCGTCCATTACAGTATATTGTCAAAAATGAGGTTCCAGTTATGACCATTATGCGTGGAATTTCGAAATGAAACCTGCCTAACTTTTGTAAGTAAGCTGTAAGGAATCAGTCTGCCAAATTTTAGCCTTCCACCTACACGGGAAGTTGGACAATTAGTGATGAGTGAGTCAGTCAGTCAGTCAGTCAGTGAGTCAGTGAGGGCTTTGCCTTTTATTAATTAGTATAGATTCCCACCTTCCCTTCTATATCTATAACCTCAGGCAATTAGGTGTAGTAAAAAGACAAGCAGGATTTAAGTTACACATAAAATAATGTATTATTGGTAATATTCATAAATAATAACAATATGCAAAGTACATTTGAATATTGGCAGCCATACAGCCTGATTAAATGGTGATGTGTAGTTTCAGGCGGCACACAGACTTGTAGTTTAAAGCACAACCCCCAAATCCTGTCGTAAAATTCAAAGAGATCCATTCCTTCGGTTGTAAACATGAATGCTTCTTACTAATATTACATTGCTTTGCCTAAATTACAAATAAAGACATACAAAATATTTATCAAGTTATATGCAAAATCTCACATCACAACTGATGTTAAGTTATATATCACAATGTGTGGAGTATAAGTCAATGAAGGTTATGTTTAACTTATATACTGCACTAGTGAGGCTTCACCTGGAGTACTGTGTAAAGTTTTAGTCTTCACAAGGAGTGGCTTGGCTAATTTTGGGATTGAGCGATATAAGCTATGACGAAAGACTGAAGCAGCTGAACTTTTTCATTTTAAGCAAAAAGAGATTAAGAGGTGATACCCCCCACTGTTATTTTATTAAACTTTAGTATCATAAGCAGACCAGCATCTTGAGATCTTAATGTGCACTCTGGTTTGTAAGTAAAGATAAGTTCAAAAAAGTAAGTGTGACTTTGGCCATTTAGGGCTTTATATGTTGTTACACATGTGTGCATGGGAGGCAGTTAAAGGGTCAGAATAGTGAAAATTCCATGCCTGACTAAGAGATGGCGAGGTGCACTAACTTTTTCTCTCAATCCTCTGCAGACCATTCACAGGAAATTCCACATGCTTCTGGTGCATGTGATGACATCAATTCCAGTTCTGGTGCCAGTGATGATGTCACTTCCTGTCAGGATGACATCACGTCCGGTCCAGACCTTTAAAGCTGCCATCTTTGCCACATGTCTTCAGTTCTGTTTTGGGCTTTGAACCAGACACAACTGTTCAAAATTTTATCCTTTTGCAGCCAGAGCATAATACACCTTTTTATGTCTCCTGTCCATTCTTGTGACAGTGGCGTAATCGGCAGGATGAAAGGATCCCATGAGAGAAGGGGACAGACCCTGAAATATAACCAGATGGGAAAATACTTTGGCTGAGTTTCTGAATGGGTGGTTCGTCCCAGGGTTCGAAAAGATGATGTACAGGCTCTGCTCCAAAAACACATAACCAGACAAACTAAGAAACATGGGGAGTGTATGGGAGGGGCTCACAGGATTGGGTTAGTCCCTATGGGGGAAGTGAAAGGGGCTTATTATGCTTTCTCGGAGGAGAAAGCTGTTCCCCCCTATGAGTTAAGGCCTCAATTAAATATGGGGCATCACCAGACCAGCAGGTGCCTAAGGTGGAGGACTGGCATTTTGACCCAGAGAGGTCGACCAAGTCACAGGATTTTGATTTGTGGAATGAAGTAGGGCAGTGGCTAAGGCCATTTCAAAATACTGCCCTACAAATTGTGGAGCAGGTGGTCTGCTTCATATTACTCACCAGCCTCCTAAAAAATTTCACCCAATCAGTCCGGGTGACATTTAAAGATATGAAAGAGCTCATAGAGCTCATTGAAACAACTAATACAGCCTCAGAATCTGGGAGTGCAGAACGGTTCTTTAGCGGACGCCAGAAGGATTACATCCCAAAATCTCTGCCCCTCCCTTACTAGCCAGAGCCGGTTCCGAAGTCCCTGCACTCGCAGGCGCGCTGCTAACTTGGGAATGAGGTGGAATGCAGGTGGAGAGAGGGGGGAGGTTTGTGTGCATTTACGAATCCCCTGACAAGTCCTCATACTGGAGTGGCAGTGGTAAATGGTTTTAAAACAGAGGCCCTCTTTGATTCCAGCGGCAGCTGAATGCTGATATGTACTACTGCGACAATGGATAAAGGCTATGACCAGACTAATCTGTATCCACGGAGAAACCCATAGGTATAGGACCACTGCGTGTTACATCAGTCAAGGAGGATCGCAAAAAAATTTAGCCATAGCAGTCCTCCCAAATCCACCTTTTCTAGTGATACTGGGGCGGGACTGGTCTAAAAGTAATTGCAGTTTAGTACTGACTGCTCCTAAGGAGAATTTGGGCCTAATTATAGAGTTGATTGTAGTGACTCCCGCTGAGCATTTTGAGAAGAGCAGGAGTGACTTGTGAGGAAGGTGACTCGCCGTGAAAGACAGCGGGAGTCGGGAGACTTAGGCATATAATCTCCAGCGTGGGAGTCCTGGCCGTTGGAGAGAAGCTAATTCTCGGGTCTGGGATGAGAGCGTGACCAAAGCTAGGATCGGGAGTCCTCCAGACCTGTGTGATTGAGAAAAAGAAGGTCAGCTGTAGAGAGAGAGCGTCTCGCCTGCTGCAGGGCCCAAACGGGAGAAGCAGGTGAGACGCTAGTGTAAAAGAAGCACCGGGCTTGTAATTGTTTTAAAGGACTGCTTCCAGCGGTGCTTTAACCTCGGCTTTTAAAGGATTGTTTTTTCTACTGTTTTTTTCTATTTATTGGTTTTTAAACCTCCACATTTGTTTTTATGGATTATTTATTTAATGACTCTTTTTCGGAAGCACTGCACTTATTTATTTGTGAACACTTTGTTTTTGTTTTGTTGGATTATAAATAAAAGCACTTTTGCACTTTTTCACCATCCCCTTGCTCCATTGTTATTGCCTCAATGTCTAGCTCATCAGTAACATTACCGACGGTGTAGGGTTCAAGGCCTCCCAAACAGATGATGGGAGAATGAGCAGAACCCGCATCGTCACACTCCCCCTTGTCCTTTTTGCTTATAGGGAAGTCCCACAAGCCTCTACGGGGTTCTCGCCTTTTGAATTATTATATGGACGACAGCCCCAGGGCATTTTGGGTATTTTGGAAGAAGGCTGGGAAGGAGAGGCTTTTCCCTCCAAAAATATATTAGAATATATCGTGCAATTACACAGTAGATTTGGAAAAATACTTAAAAGTCACATGGAGGAGACGCAAACAGCACAGGCCAGATATTATGATCGTAGTACATCCATCCATCCATTAACCAACCCGCTATATCCTAATTACAGGCTCACGGGGGTCTGCTGGAGCCAATCCCAGCCAACACAGGGCGGAAGGCAGGAAACAAACCCCAGGCAGGGCGCTAGCCCACTGCAGGGCGCACACACATAAACCCACACACACACACACACACCCACACACCAAGCACACACTAGGGACAATTTAGAATTGCAAATGCATCTAGATCGTAGTACATCTCTCCAAGAATTCCAACCGGGAGATCATGTCATGGTCCTAGTTTCAACCTCTCATTCTAAATTACTAGTCCATTGGCAAAGTTCATACGAAGTTAAGGAGAGGAAAGGACTCGTCAACTATTTGGCAAAACAACCCAATCATGGACCAAATGAGCGGATATACAGTAATCCCTCCTCCATCGCGGGGGTTGCGTTCCAGAGCCACCCGCGAAATAAGAAAATCCGCGAAGTAGAAACCATATGTTTATATGGTTATTTTTATATTGTCATGCTTGGGTCACAGATTTGCGCAGAAACACTGGAGGTTGTAGAGAGACAGGAACGTTATTCAAACACTGCAAACAAACATTTGTCTCTTTTTCAAAAGTTTAAACTGTGCTCCATGACAAGACAGAGATGACAGTTCTGTCTCACAATTAAAAGAATGCAAACATATCTTCCTCTTCAAAGGAGTGCGCGTCAGGAGCAGAGTCTGTCAGAAAGACAGAGGAAAGCAAACAAATCAATAGGGCTGTTTGGCTTTTAAGTATGCGAAGCACCGGCGGTACAAAGCTGTTGAAGGCGGCAGCTCACACCCCCTCCGTCAGGAGCAGGGAGAGAGAGAGAGAGAGAGACAGAGAAAAACAAACAGTCAAAAATCAATATGTGCCCTTCGAGCTTTTAAGTATGCGAAGCACCGTGCAGCATGTCGCTTCAGGAAGCAGCTGCACAGAAGATAGCAACGTGAAGATAATCTTTCAGCATTTTTAGACGAGCGTCCATATCGTCTAGGTGTGCGAACAACCCCCCTGCTCACACCCCCTACGTCAGGATCAGAGAAAGTCAGCGCAAGAGAGAGAGAAAAGTACGTTGGGTAGCTTCTCAGCCATCTGCCAATAGCGTCCCTTGTATGAAATCAACTGGGCAAACCAACTGAGGAAGCATGTACCAGAAATTAAAAGACCCATTGTCCTCAGAAATCCGCGAACCAGCAAAAAATTCGCAATATATATTTAAATATGCTTACATATAAAATCCGCGATAGAGTGAAGCCGCGAAAGGCGAAGCGCGATATAGCGAGGGATCACTGTATCATGTAAATCTGCTGAAGCCATGGAAGGAATGGGATCTCAATCCCGCCTTCGTTCAGCCGCACTCATTCTTTGCTCATAAAAATGCCCTTAACTTCGGTCCTGCTCAAAGAAGTTATGTGAGGGAAGTGAGCAAAAAATCTAGAACGACCTCTCTGATTACGCATGACATTGTGTCTGAATCCGGGGTTATAGTCCACGAACGGCCTTATCGACTCCCTGAAGCAAAAAGAGCGGAAGTGGAGCTTGAAATCAAGCATATGCTGGAACTAGGAGTGATAGAGGAAAGTTATAGTCCCTGGTCCAGTCTGATAGTCTTGGTTAGTAAGCCTGACGGAAGGTGGGCGTTTTGCAATGACTTCTGTCGGCTTAATCAAGTCTCCCAATTCGATGCCTATTAGATGCCGTGAGTGGACGACCTCCTCGAGCGGCTAGGACAGACAAAATAGTTGACCACATTTGATATAACGAAGGGGTCCTGGCAGGTTCCTTTAACAGACTCTGCTAAGGTCAAGACTGTGTTCAGCACCCCTAGTGCCCACTGGCAGTATCATGTCCTTCCATTTGGGTTACACGGGGCACCCGCGACATTCCAATGCATGGTGGATAAAGTGCTCCATCCTCATAACTCGTACAATGCTGCATATCTGGATGACATAGTCATCTATTCCAGTACATGGAGGGAACATGTACAGCAGGTCCGAGCGGTATTGTGGACACTGGGTGAGGCTGGGCTTCGAATCAATCCAAAAAAAGTTCCTTTGGGTTGAAAGAAGCTAAATATTTAGGATACCTGGTGGGTCGGGGTATCATGAAGCCACAGTGGCCATATTGAAATGGCCCCGTCCAAGAACCCAGCAGCAAGTACAAGCCTTTCTTGGATTAGCTGAGTACTACCACCTGTTCATACCTCGATTGAACACCCCGTCATGTTCCTGAGCTGGAAATTATTGGATTGAGAGACCAGGTATGCGGTGGTGGAAAGAGAAGCCCTTGCGACCAAGTGGGCAATTACGCCGCTGAGGTACTCCCTCTTGGGCCAGGAATTTACTCTTGTTACAGATTATGCACCCATGCAGTGGATGGCCCTACACAAGGAGTCAAATCCGTGGGTCACCAGGTGGTTTCTTGACCTGCAGCTGTATAAGTTTGCACTCATTAATTGTAAGGGCTCTCTCCATGCCAACACAGATGCACTTTCTCAGGTTCACAACCTCTCGGTCAGGTTCTGTCCGACCCGCAGAATCAAATCAAATATAATTAAGTAGCTTTCGGAAATAAATTAATTCAGTGGAGTAATATTTAAATTTTGAATTTCAACTTTGTAAGTTATAATTAAATTTAATGTGTGGTTATGAATATGAGTTGGACCTTTGACAATCTGACAAAATCCTAATGAATTTAACACATAAGTAAAACATTTGCTAAAAGTGTCAGTTTCCACATCAATGTGTACATTAAAATCCCTCATCAACACTACTTGATCATAACTTATATTCAGTATCAGGTAAAAGGTTGCCAAATTCTGTTATGAACAATGAATATGGCCCTGGTCGTCTATAGATTAGCACTATAATTGTGTTGGAATCTGTTTTACTATTTAAGATGAATGCCTCAAAGGATGTGAAGTTACCTAAATTTATAGAAGTGATTTGCATTTTGCCACAATGAATTATTCCAAGGCCCCCTCCCCGACCTGAATCTTTAGACTTATGAGGGAATGCGTATCCAACTGGTGATGCCTCAGCTAGAGGAACAGTGTCAGATTTATCTGGTTTTATCTCTTGGTCTAATTATACACCTTATGTTTTGGTTATCAAGTAATTTAAGGGTAAGACCTTGTATGGCCTTACAAATCTGAACTGACAGTAAGGATGTAAATTTTCATATCAGAATAGGCAGGAGGGTGCATCCTGTAAAGATACTAGGTGTGTCAGAAGTAATCTACCTGGCACCAAAGGTAGAGGATAAATACTATATGATGCTCTGAGAGATAGCTCAAGAGATTGCCTTATTAGGAGAAAAGACGGTATTCTTTTTGGCCAATAGGGTCGTGAAAGAGAAGACAGTGTTTCTATGATTCGTGGAAGGCGGATTAAGTGAGCAAACCACTCCTTTGGTAGGCTGAGGATCAGGACCATTACAAGAAGGTCAAAGGGTTGGCAAGAACTTGTTAAATTGTGCTTTTTTTCAGGTAAACTCACTATTTCTACTTTTCTTACTTTGGCACAGTCAGGATACCACACTCTCTTTTCTTTTTATTTCCTTATTGTATTGTAAACTATGTTTTCAAAAATGCTTTTTGTTTTTCTCCTTTTCCTAACAAAGTTTTCTTGTGTTAGGTACGGTGAGCCTTGGATACAGGGCTTCCTGACTTGACAACTGGTGTACCACCCTGAGTTCTAGTGCTAAGGGCTAAGTAAGTAAGACTGCGAGAAGTCTGTTGAGGCATTGACAATTGTTTATGTTTCTTTGGTTTTTCTTGGATTTTGGATGCACGCTTCAGTAAGTTATTTTTCTTCAGACCGATTCTTGGTACAGGATTTTCATTTTGTTTAAGGACTGATGCTTCTGATTTTGGACTGGTTTTGTTTGTTTAATGTTTGCCTTTCAGGCCTACCTTTTTGATTTACTCTTGCTTCTGTTCATTGTTTTTTTATTTTTAAATATCTTTAAATACAACTTTGGAATATAAAATAACACATTTTGGCATTTTGCTCTAGGAGTTTTTTGGTTCCTCTTCTTCCTTTTGTGATATTATCTCAGTCCGCTCCATTGTGTACCTTGTAGTCCATACATCTTGCTTCTAGAGTTTAAGGCCAAGGTAGTTTTTGTTTCAAAGCTGATTTGAAGACTTGCAGCCTGGTTTTCGATGTAAGGACTATTGTGGAGTTTCATGAGCCCTGTATTTCATAACACCTTGTCACACACGTGCGAGTAGCTGAAGGGCTTAGAGACTACTACTAATACATCCGCCCAGGTGGCACCGGGGTGCACTAGCTCTCTTTCTAAGTCTCCTGAGACCTTTCCCGGGAAATCCAGCCAGGAGCCAGTGTCTCAGCTCGGGACACATCACTGCCGGTCCCGACCCCGAGGACGACATTACTTCCTCCGGACTTCCCATAAAGCCTCACTCCCTTCCTCTGGAATTCAGTTCTGTTTTGGACTCTGACTTGTAACCATTACTTGCTTTGAAGAGCCTTACTTTGTTTTGCAGCCAGGAACATATTATATGGGTGGCTGCCCCAAACCTTTGCAATGTCTGGTGTCTCTTTTTCTCACAACCTACATATACCAAAGGTATAATAATTACTTTCCTTATAGGTAAAAGAAAAGATTTTAGACAGAATCAAAATTTTGGCATTTTTAAGTGCAGAATGCTGCCACAGCAGTGTGCAATAAATAATAAAAGAATGGTTAACCAAACATTTGAAATAACACAACAAAATATTTACCAAGTGCACAACTATCCTTGTGTTCATTTTTGTTATGCCTATACTGTTTTATAGGATATGGCATAAATTCAGACTGAATTCTTACTGAGATTTATTTTAGTTGCTTATAACATAAATCTTTGTACAAGACCACAATCAAAATTTATTTTTAATTTCTTCTTAACTTTAATAAAACTCAGTTATTGGGGGTTCTAAGCTTCAATTGTTGATGTACAGTGTAGAAAATCTAGATATTAAATATGAATGTTTTAATTAGAGACACACAGTATATATGAAAAATGTATTTAATAATATACTATACAACCAAGATGTACTTGTATCTGGGTCAAGCTTTGAAAGTATGTAAATTAATATTCAAGGAATTATGGATACAGAGAAATAGTAATACTGCCCCAGGGGTATTTTAAAAGCTCACTGCAGCAACTGGTGGGTATTCATTGCTCCTAATATTTGAGTTCCCCACCACAAGTTTTATTCCCTTGAATGAGCTCAATTGAGTATAGGACTACAGTGGTAAGTCACACATATTTTTTAAGATTCTTTTATCCTACTGAAGTAGGAAACTATTAATTCTCAAAACATGAGTCTGTTAAAAGGAATCCAGTCTAAATTTAGAAATCACATTTTATTAAATACATTTTTCCACACATTGTATTATAATGTATAATGTATGGTAATGATTGTTAAAGATATCATAGATATACAATTACTTCTTATTTACAGCAAATGTTTAAAACCAATTAATGGTAAACTATCAAGGCATTGTCTGCACTGCAGAAATAAGATTCCACAGAACTGATGAGGAAAAACACCAAAAATACATTAAAGCCTTATAGCCTCACCCAGAGTACATTTCATTAGTTACTTTCTTCTGCATCTGTTTTGTATATTCTCAGTTTATAAAACTAATGTTCATGACTTACACTGACTAAAAACATTTCATGAAAGATGTATAATGAAAAGAGGGTTTAAAACCTATGTGGAGACCTGTTGCAAATTCTTGTCTCCTTTACTTGTTTATGATGCAAATTTATTCAGTGGATTACGTATTTCTCTGAGATTTGATTTGTCATTTTAATCATTTGCTTGATAGAAAACACGATCAAAATGTTGTCTGTTTAAACAGACACATATTCCCCTAAAGAAAAATACCATACACAAATGACTAAAATACCATAGTAGTAGTATAAATATCATATCCTAATGATATAATCTAATCTGATCTACCTTGTTTTTAGTGTAATGTAATCTTTGAGCATTAGTCATGATATAAGGCCTGACCAAGTACTCCTACTGTCCCTAAACTGCATTAAATGCATTTTTGATCAGGAATGAACTACACCCCACTTTCTTTAATTTGCAATTCAGGCCACATAGGACAGATATAGAAGTACTTCTTCTCCACAAGCATTTGGCTCCATAAAAATTAGGTTACAAATGATTTTTATTAGTGTGCCATAGAAATGTTTTAAGATTGTACCTTTCAGACTTTTAATATTGAATATTGGTGCACGGGCGGCACGGTGATGCAGTGGGTAGCGCTGCTGCCTCGCAGTTAGGAGACCTGAGTTCGCTTCCCGGGTCCTCCCTGCGTGGAGTTTGCATGTTCTCCCTGTGTCTGCGTGGGTTTCCTCGGGGTACTCCCGTTTCCTCCCAGAGTCCACAGACATGCAGGTTAGGTGTATTGGTGATCCTAAATTGTACCTAGTGTGTGCTTGGTGTGTGTGTGTGTGTGTGCGCACCCTGCCTGGGGTTTGTTTCCTGCCTTGCACCCTGTGTTGGCTGGGATTGGCTCCAGCAGACCCCCATGACCCTGTAGTTAGGATATAGTGGGTTGGATAATGGATGGATGGATGGATATTGCTGCACTGTTGTATTTTGTTATCAAATCACCTAACATGAAAGCAACCAACAAAACTCTAAGATTCTTTTCTAGATGCGGGATATAAAAAATGTCAAAAACATCCATGTAAGTGTTACCTGTATCCTCTTTACTATCTCACTATCTGTATTATACCCTGCATATCTAACCCTAGGGATCTCTAATGGCAAGCTTCTGTCTGACTGGGACTGTCTTTACTTCCACTCCTTTAATTCAACCAAGTTTACCAGCAAAGTAGGGCTTCTCAAAGGTGTTTCCTTGAGATGTTAATGTATCACATTCAGAAAAGGTGTGAACAATTTAACCTCATAGCTCACTAGTAGCTGCCAGGCAGAGACACTGGCTTTTAAGCTTTCACTCACTAACTATACAGTAATTATTTGCATCAAAACCAATAGCAGCAAATTTTGAAAATGTAGAAACATACAACCTGTGTGTGTTAAGACTTCATGCAGGCCCATTAGCAACACCAAGATGCTGATGAATGTTCACATATAGCTTCTTTTCATTAGTTGCAGATTATGTGCTTTATGCAAAATGAAGAGAGAACTCTTTTGAAAAAATGCCCCTCTAAACATTGTTTTCTTTACAAAAAATACCATCTCCCCTTACTTCTTGTCTAAATTAAAACAAAAATATAACATCTGACTTATTGGTTGTTATCTCTGCAGTGGGGTGCTGACATTTTTCAGTTAAGGAAAACACATTGAAACAAATACAGAAAATGTTACAATATTATTACCAATTAGTCCTAAGGTTGATTTCTCTTTGAGATCAAAAGCTTTACTATGTAACTGTGTAAAACACTCAGAATCATGCTTTGCATTTCAGCTTTTGCATTATACATGGCATTCCAGTTTAACCTGATCATACATAGGATAAGGCATATTTCCTGACATCTTTCAGCTAAAATGGTGAAAATATCACCTATACATGCATTTATTTTTCATTAAACGGCACTTACAATAAAATGGCTTAAACAATTCAAACGTCTGATAACAGAAAATAAGCATCACATAAATGTATGTATTTTCTCATTTGGATTCAGAGCTGCAACTTTATATTTGATATGATACATTCAAATTTTATACACCTCCATTCTTGACCTCACAGAAATAGCTAATTTAGTAACATCACTTTTTTCATCTATATCTGTAAGATACCTTAGGCAATAAAAAAGAACTCTTTTATATTATGCAATGCCTGTAATTTAACATTTTGCAACTATAAAAATAAAATAGTCACCCACCGTTCTGACTCATTTCATTTTGGAATTATCAAGTTATTTAGAAATGTAAGATTCTATTTTAAAAATATATACTATATTTTGGGAACCTTAAAATACCATAGAAACATTATATTCCATTGAAAATTTTAAATAGGAAGCACAGAAAGAATTGAATGCCATACATTTTGAAAGATAAGGGTTTCAAAACTGTTAAGAGATATTACATAAATTGAATCACCTAACTAAAAATACAGAGCACCGTACTTTAATAAGTGTTTTAAGGTATCACAATCCATTTTTTTTTATTTTCTAACTGTGTGATCTTGTTTGGGACTTGACCAAGCCTGACAAAAAGCACAAGGTCAAAATCAGATTGGGATATATTAGCAGTTTATGACAATGTAAACACAAGCACATACTGTACATCTAGAAAATTCTTTGTAGTCTGGCAACAAAGTGGCAAGGCTGCAGAAATATTCAGTCACAGTTTCTAAATGAAAACCTAAGACAAGTATTTTAATATTTCTTATGCAAACAATATGATGAAAAATGAAATCTTCCATATTTCTTCCGATACATAAAATCAAAAAATCAGCAGTTCTTATAGTATCCTAGTCTTAAAGTAGTTGCTGTTTTTTGTTTAAGTCACTTTCTCAAACATAATTTATTTCTAGCTGTTGTGATAGACGGCCAGGAACCCTGTCCTGCCGGGATGACTGGAAGAAGGAGGCACTTCTTTTCCCTGGGTTCCTGGCCGATCCTTGATCCCTGGGGGACAGCACTTCCAGGTCACCAGGAAGTGCTGACAGACCAGGGATGGTTTATGCCTGGAGTACTTCCGGGTGCAAGGGCAGCACTTCCGCCACACTGGGGAGTGCTGCCAGAAGTCCATCATCAGGCACCTGGAGCACATCCGTGACATGATAAAAGGGGCCACATCACTCCAATCAGAGAGCCGGAGTTGGGTGGAAGAAGGATGGAGCTTGCGGGACAGGAGTGGAGGCGGCCAAAGGAGCCAAGGACTGTGAATTGTAAATATATGTACATATTGCTGTAAATAAACGTGTGTGTTGTGGACATTGCATTGTCGTGTTTGTCTGTGGCCAGGCTAGCTTTTACACTGTTCATAACTATGTTATGTTCTGTAATTAGAAAGCTTGTTCCTTTCCTCATTCTTTTGAATCATAAATGTCATCAGAGTATATTGTGGTTTTCTGCATTTACTTCAAAATCCTTAGTGCACTTGAGTAATGTAGTATCTATGCCATAATGAAAAAAGCTTGTCTAATTGTCATTTGCAGTGTTTACTTTTTTGCCTCCTTGACTAGAATGGCATACTCTAGCAAAATGTTTTTCTTTTTCTGAACTTGAAGCTTTTAGCTTTATGTCTCCCATACCTGTTGTCTTGATTGTGTCTCTGCCTCACCATTTTTTAATACGTTTTGATTTTTTGCCCTGGCCATTTTCCCTTTCATTTGTGTATTTCAATTTAGGTTAGAGCCAAGAATAAGCAGATCTTAAATCAGCACTCTTGGGTACTGCAGTTTTTAAAGTGCAGTCTCCTGAGATGGTTACAAAAGATTGATGAATACCACAACTGTTTGCTGTGCCAGTACTTGCTGTGATTTTTGCACCTTTTTTTTCTGAGGTACTATGCATTGCATCAAGGTGCTTGTCCTTTTGGAGACTCTCTTTATTATTTTTAGTGCTATTCTCTTCTAAGACATTTTTTAGGTGTTATGATTTACAGAGATTTAATTTTATTTCATATTTAGTTTTCCACTTTTCCACTTGCTTGTTATGTAGCTGGGGTTTTGGTAATATGAAGATCCCAAATTCCTTATTTGTTATTTCTAATTATCTTTTAGCACAGGTAAAATGAGTCACATGTATATTTTGATGCTCCACCATTTTGTTTTTCCTTGGGAGATAACCTTTTGGGAGAATTTTTTTATGAATGGTACCCTGGTTGCTATCATGTGACATGCATTAATGTGTGACAGTATTGTTTTAGTAGTAAAAAGGTCAGCATTGTGCACTTCTTGGTTGTCCAAAGATTGCGGATACTTCCAAAAGAATTCTGAGAGTGTATATCTGTAAGAGAATTTGACTTTAAGACTTTATAGTTTTGATCATTCACTTGTTTAACTACTACAATTTAGGTCTCTTCCTTCTCCTGGTTCCTTTTGTAAAAAAAAATATTCCTGCCTTGTTAGTTGTGGCAGAAAGCTACGATATTTCCGAGTCTGACTTTTATTTTGGTTGAGTTTTTTACTTGTATTTTTTTTTTGTTTCTTTTTCCCTAATTACTAGCAAATTTACTCTTGCTGTATTTGCTTTTTTAATTCCCTGTGTTATATTGATTTAATTAATCATTGTCTTATTTTAGGAGTGCTTATTAGTTATAATTCTGTTTTTTGTTTAAGTTAAGGAATAACTAAAATCTTTCCTGTTTAATTATTTCCTTGAATAAAACCAATAGCTGAATTAAAGTTTTGGAATATTAGGAGTATAATATTTGGAGTTTTTGTTCTTAAAGAGATGAAGAGGTAATTGGAAGGCCGCAAGAATAAAGGAAATAGATCAGGAGATGAAACTGAAGTCAAACAAAACTGACATGAGGTCAAAACCATAAAGATAAATTAATATTTAACTAGCCCAAAACAAAAATGAAAAATTGCTCTCAAAAATACTCTGCAGGTGTCAATCCTTTAGTTAGGAAGAATATTTTGTGCCTAAACCCAAAATATAAAACACAACCTGAAGTCAAAATATTCACTACCAAGATCTTAATCATTAAATTTTATATAGTCAAAACTTCAGTGGCAAGTAAAAATGATGGCACTTTACAGTTAGCCAGAGAGCAGCATCTTGATTCTACTGCAGTGTATCACCACCATTTGTTGTTCACATGCCACCTCCACACCTTACCAGTTGCTGAAGGAACTCTGTCTGCTTGGAAAGTGGTCAGTCCATCCAACTAAACGGCTGTTATTATGCAGCCACACTTCCGTAATGTCTCTCATCTCTTGCTGGGTGTTTCCATTGAAGTCTGAGGTCGTCCAGCTTGTTTCCGGTGAATGAACATTTGAAAGCAGGATAGAAGGGAGCTCTGGCTTAACTGGATTTTTTTTTCTATCCTCTATTGGACTCCAGCTAATTACCTCATTTCTGTTTCTGTTTACATCATTAATTAGTGTAGGTTTACATATGGAAAAACAACCCCAAACATCAAACTATTGTATAGAGGAGAAAAAACTGCAATAATAATAATTCTTTACATTTATATAGCACTTTTCTCAATACTCAAAGCGATTTATGTAGTGAGTGGGGAGCTACTTCAACTCCAACTAATGTGTACAATCCACATGGATAATGTGATAATGGCCATTTTGTGCCAGTGTGCCCACCATACATTAGCTACTAGGTGGTGAAGTGATGAGAGTTAAGAGTTAGTTAGACAATTAGGGATAGGGGATGAATAGGGGGCCAGAATGATTAGGCCATGGTGGACAATTTAGCCAGGACATTGGGATGCACTCGCTTCTTTACAAAGGATGCCCAGGGATATTTTATGACCACAGAGAGCCAGGATCTCAGTTTTAGGTCTCATCTGAAGCACAATTCCATTTTAACAGCACAGTGTCCCCTTCACTGCACTGGGGCATTGAGATTCACATTCAGAACACTGGGAAAGCACCCCTTCCTGGCCTTGCAGACACCTCTTCCAGCAGCAACCCAAGCTTCTTCTGGTTAGTCTCCCATCCAAGTACTGGTCTGGGTTGAACATACTTAGCTTCAGGTGGACAACCTGTTCTGAAGTGCATGTGGGGTATCAAAATTTTATCAAGAATAGCTTGTATATAACATTTAACAGGAACGCATGAAATATACTTGTAATTAAAAGAGAAGTTGATCCTTTTTGACTTATGGTTTTGTTGTAACACTTACCAGAGACTGTCTATTCATCCACACCATTTTTGTACCAATTCCTTTCACAAATAGCAGACTTAAATGAGCTCAGCCTAATTTTTAGTATCCATTCAATATGAAAAGCTATGTTTTTGTAGTTGCAAAAGATCTTGTAAATCAATGCAGTCTGCACAGTTTGTCACATATTATTCATTAGTTCAAAACATATTTATACTTCTGTAAATCAAATCTGAAATACCAAAAGCAGCAATATCTGTAGTAGTGTTCTTCTGTTTTCCTTCCACAGCCCAAAAAAGTACATGTTACATTATTTGGCAACCCTTTGTTATAAATGTGTGATTAATATATATTGTGATAGACAGGTATCATCTTCTGTTGATATGCTCTTGTGGCAACTTACCTATATTAGTTTTACTGTGTGCAGACTGTAGTAGGCCCATCTCCTTTTGTCCCTCCACTTCCTACCATATTTGGCTATTTTCAGGTTTGGCACTATCCTATCATTGTCTGAATATAAGAGAATCAGTAAATATACAAGAGGACACAGTTGCTTAGAAATTGTGGCACCCGGACAGGGCTCATGCCCGGCCGGGATGCCCAGGAAGACAGGAGGAGGGCTCATTCCTCCTCCAGACCGCAAGGGGGCATCCGCCCTGGTTGTATTGGGGGCCACGGGTTCAGGGCTTGGAAGCCCAACCCTGTAGGGGCCCGTGGTCACCGCCAGGGGGTGTCCCCCTGCCTGAAGGACCCTGGACCCCAGTACTTCCGCCACACCAGGAAGTACTGGGGGGAAGAAGAGAGGGAACACCCGGAGTGCTTCCGGAAAGACAGCCGGCATTTCCGCCACACTGGGGCGTGTCCGCGGGATTGCCGGTGCACACCTGGAGCACATCCGGGTATGGATAAAAGGGGCTGCCTCCCTTCATTCGAGGCTGGAGTCGGGTGGAAGCAGGACAAGGTGCTAGAAAGAGAGAAGGAGGCGGCCCAAAGAGGCAGAGTGGTTGGCCTGGACTTTGGGGAAGATTGGGGTTTGTTGCACTTGGACTTTGTAAATAGTAGTATAAATAAACATGTGTTGGGTGACATGAGCGTGTCTGCCTGTCTGTGTCCGGACCAGTCTCCACAAAGTAAATAAAACAGGAAGAGAAGATCAGAGACTGACAGTTGCTTGAATTAAGGCACAGTCACCAATAGTTTGTCAATATGATGTATCTCTACTTGCAGCTATACTGACTTGTTGATATTCTACGAATTTGTATTCCTTTTACAAAGCATGTGGAGTTTTTGGAATATGGTCTGAATTGATGAACAGGGATATATGTTCTGAGAGACTGTTTGTTTTTAAATAAGTTATATTCATTATATATATATAAGTCAATGTGTTTATGTACAGTATGTATGTATGTAGGAATAATATAGTACAACCCCACCAAAGTTATTCTAATTGAATTCATGCATACCCTCTTAAGTGAGTTAAATTCTTTCAGTGGAATAGATCGACCCTAACTACGTAAAATAATTTCTCAGTTGAAACCTTCCACCTGCATCCTTGACCCACTACCAGCAGGCTTTTTTATAGAAGTCTCTAGTGCCCTTATTTGATAGTGTACTTGACATAGTGAACTCATCATTAGATATGTTGGTCTTCCCTGACTGTCTAAAGACTACAGTTGTTAAAGTCCTGTTCAAGAAAAGTAATATTGACTCCTCTGTCTTTGGCAATTTTAGTCCAATTTCTAACCTGCTTTTCTTAAGTACAATTCTAGAAAAGGCAGTTATTAATCAGCTTAATGATTACTTGAATAAGCATTATATTCTTGACAAGGTTCATAGTACCATAGTACAGAAACTGTGCTGGTTAAAGTAGTAAATGATTTGTGAGGAAATGTTGACATAGGCCACATACTGTATCTGTTCTTGTTCTCTTAGACCTGAGTGTAGCATTTGACTCCATAGACCAAAGTATTCTTATAAATCACCTTAGACAATGGGTGGACCTCTCTGGCAGTGTCTTAAATTGGTTTTACTTAAAAGGTAAAGCATTCTTTGTTAGCTATGGTGATTGTACTTTGGATATGCATGGATACTGTATGTGGTGTACCAAAAGGATCTATCCTGGGTCCACTGCTTTTTTTAATGTACATGCTTCCATTAGATCAGATTAACTCAAAGCACAAGGTGAGCTACCACAGCTATGCAGATGACACACAGCTGTATTTATATATTGCACCTGATGACCGTGACATTCTTGACTCTCTGCTGTTATGCTTTAGCAGTATTTCCGATTGGATGAGTAGTAACTTTCTCAAACTAAATAAGGAAAAAAACAGAAATCTTAGTGATTGGCAAACATGGATATAGAAAAGACTTTAGAAATAAGCTTGATCCCTTAGGTTTAAAAATCAAGGCAGAGGTAAAGAATTTAGGGGTAATCTTTGACTCTGACCTAAGCTTTAAATCACATATTAACGAGATTACTAGGACTGTATTACTGCTGGGAGACTTCAATGCTCACGTGGGCAATGACAGTGAGACCTGGAAGGGCGTGATTGGGAGGAATGGCCCCCCTGATCTGAACCCGAGCGGTGTTTTGTTATTGGACTTCTGTGCTCGTCACGGATTGTCCATAACGAACACCATGTTCAAGCATAGGGGTGTTCATATGTGCACTTGGCACCAGGACACCCTAGGCCTCAGTTCGATGATCGACTTTGTGGTCGTGTCGTCGGACTTGCGGCCACATGTCTTGGACACTCGGGTGAAGAGAGGGGCGGAGCTGTCAACTGATCACCACCTGGTGGTGAGTTGGCTTCGATGGTGGGGGAGGATGCCGGTCAGGCGTGGTAGGCCCAAACGTGGTGTGAGGGTCTGCTGGGAACGTCTGGCAGAGCCCCCTGTCAGAAGTAGCTTCAACTCCCACCTCCGGCAGAACTTCGACCACATCCCGAGGGAGGTGGGGGACATTGAGTCCGAATGGGCCATGTTCCGTGCCTCTATTGTTGAGGCAGCTGACTGGAGCTGTGGCCGTAAGGTGGTCGGTGCCTGTCGTGGCGGCAATCCCCGAACCCTTTGGTGGACACCGGCGGTGAAGGATGCCGTCAAGCTGAAGAAGGAGTCCTACAGGACCCTTTTGTCCTGTGGGACCCCGGAGGCAGCTGATAGGTACCAGCAGGCCAAGCAGAATGCGGCTTTGGTGGTTGCTGAGGCAAAAACTCGGGCGTGGGAGGAGTTTGGGGAGGCCATGGAGAACGACTTTGGGACGGCTTCGAGGAGATTCTGGTCCACCATCCGGCGTCTCAGGAAGGGGAAGCAGTGCAGTGTCAACACTGTATATGGTGGGATGGTGCGCTGCTGACCTCGACTCGGGACGTTGTGGGTCGGTGGGGGGAATACTTTGAAGACCTCCTCAATCCCATTAACATGCCTTCCAATGAGGAAGCAGAGCCTGGGGACTCAGAGGTGGGCTCCCCCATCTCTGGGACTGAGGTCACCGAGGTGGTCAAAAAACTCCTTGGTGGCAGGGCCCCGGGGGTGGATGAGATACGCCCGGAGTTCCTCAAGGCTCTGGATGTTGTAGGACTGTCTTGGCTGACACACCTCTGCAACATCGCATGGACATCAGGGACAGTGCCTCTGGATTGGCAGACCGGGGTGGTGGTCCCCCTCTTTAAGAAGGGGGATCGGAGGGTGTGTTCCAACTACAGAGGGATCACACTCCTCAGCCTCCCTGGAAAAGTCTATTCAGGGGTCCTGAAGAGGAGGGTCCGTCGGATAGTCGAGCCTCGGATTCAGGAGGAACAGTGTGGTTTTCGTCCTGGTCGCGGAACAGTGGACCAGCTCTATACCCTTAGCAGGGTCCTGGAGGGTGCATGGGAGTTTGCCCAACCAGTCTACATGTGTTTTGTGGACTTGGAAAAGGCATTCGACCGTGTCCCTCGGGGAATCCTGTGGGGGGTACTCCGAGAGTATGGGGTACCGGCCCCGCTGATAAGGGCTGTTCAGTCCCTGTACGATCGGTGCCAGAGCTTGGTCCGCATTGCCGGCAGTAAGTCGAACCCGTTTCCAGTGAGAGTTGGACTCCGCCAGGGCTGCCCTTTGTCACCGATTCTGTTCATAACTTTTATGGACAGAATTTCTAGGCGCAGCCAGGGCGTTGGGGGGGTCCGGTTTGGTGGGCTCAGGATTGGGTCACTGCTTTTTGCAGATGATGTTGTCCTGTTTGCTTCATCAGGCTGTGATCTTCAGCTCTCTCTGGATCGGTTCGCAGCCGAGTATGAAGTGGCTGGGATGAGAATCAGCACCTCCAAATCCGAGACCATGGTCCTCAGCCGGAAAAGGGTGGAGTGCCCTCTCAGGGTTGGTAGCGAGATCCTGCCCCAAGTGGAGGAGTTCAAGTATCTCGGGGTCTTGTTCACGAGTGAGGGAAGAATGGAGCGTGAGATCAACAGGCGGATTGGTGCGGCATCCGCAGTAATGCGGGCGCTGCATCGGTCTGTCGTGGTGAAAAAGGAGCTGAGCCGCAAGGCGAAGCTCTCAATTTACCAGTCGATCTATGTTCCTACCCTCACCTATGGTCATGAGCTATGGGTAGTGACCGAAAGAACGAGATCGCGAATACAAGCGGCTGAAATGAGTTTCCTCCGCAGGGTGTCTGGGCTTTCCCTTAAAGATAGGGTGAAAAGCTCAGTCATCCGGGAGGGGCTCAGAGTAGAGGTGCTGCTCCTCCGCATCGAGAGGAGTCAGATGAGGTGGCTCGGGCATCTGATCAGGATGCCTCCTGGACGCCTCCCTGGTGAGGTGTTCCGGGCACGTCTAACCGGGAGGAGGCCCCGGGGAAGACCCAGGACACGCTGGAGGGACTATGTCTCTCGACTGGCCTGGGAACGCCTTGGGATTCTCCCGGAAGAGCTAGAAGAAGTGGCCGGGGAGAGGGAAGTCTGGGCATCTCTGCTCAAGCTGCTGCCCCCGCGACCCGACCTCGGATAAGCGGGAGACAATGAATGGATGGATGTATTATTTCACTTAAGAAATATAGCAAAAGGTAGCTCTTTTATAACTGTACAAGATGTTGAAAAATTAATTCACACTTTTGGTTTTAGTCTAATAGATTACTGTAATGCACTCTTAACAGGACTACCTAAGAAAGAAATCAATTGCTTGCAATTAGTGCAGAATGCAGCAGCCAGAATTTTAACTAGAATAACAAAGTTTGACCACACCTCAGCAGTTTTAGCGTCATTACATCGGATACCAGTGTCATTCAGAATTGACTTTAAAATACTACTAATGGTTTATAAAGCCTTAAATAATCTTGTTCCATTCTATATTTTGGAATGCCTGCCCCCTTCACTCCAAGTGGTAATGCTAGATATTCGAATGAAGGTCTACTTATAATTCCAAGAGCCAAGCTTAAAAGAAGTGGTGAAGCAGCCTTTTGCTATTATGCATCTAAAATTTGGAATACTTTACCAATAGAAATTCTCCAGGCTAATATGTGGAACATTTTTAAAAAAACTGCTAAAAACCCATAACTTTTTGTTGTTGTTGTTCTGCTTTTTAATATTATTACCTTATTTTCACCTTACCTTGTTTTTCTTTTTTGTAACTTTCTTTTGTCACCTTAAAAAAGCCCTTTAAGCTATATGGTTGTATGAAAATGTGCTATATAAATATATGTTGTTGTTGGGTCTAGATTGTTACATTTTTTTTGGTCTTAGAGGTTACGGGTGGGTGTCACCTTAGGGATTTCATTGAAGAGTCAGACAGGGTTATGGATGTTAATCACAGGTCTACGAGACCATGGCCAACAACAGGTAAGCAAACTTGTTAAAGTCTCAACACCAGTTACTAGGACTAAAGATCTCAAAGCTTTTATGGTCACCGTCCCCTCCACATCTGTCACCTTTTAGCCTGAGAAAGACAGACACCTGGGTATCCCTCCAAGCTAGGATCTAGACAATGGTAGACTTCCTCTCTACTCCATCATCTATCCATTAATAGATTAAAGGTGGTACAGGAAGGACTTCACTCTCCTCTTCAGCCTTTGTTCAGATTGATACAAAGGTGACTTAATACGCAAATGATGTACAGTCTTTATTAAAGTATTCATTCCAGTACCTCAACATCCCCATCTTAAGATGGACATGCAAACCACAAATAATTAAAGATGGATATTACCCAAGGCAGAACTTCTCTCTAAGCTTTCCTCTTAGTCAACTAATTTGTTTTAACCAGTTATAAAAAAGAAGCAGTAAGCAGCAGGTAAAATCTGTATTATGCAATTATGAATTGCATCAATAAAAAAGAACCTATTCACCTTACCAGCAAGTCTTCAGTCTAGCCTTGGCCTCTCCCAAGACCTCCTATTTCTGCACAGTTACCACATTCTCAAATGCAGCTGGGTTTTCCCATTGAATCCTGATGGCTTGTTTGTCTTATCGTCTCATTGCAGAGGCACTTCCTTCTGCCTCTCTTTCTCTCCATCCGAAGAATCTTCCTAATTTGCCTTTTCAAAAATACTTCTATCTTTGTGTCCTCTTTTACATGCTGCTAAGAAATGGCATAGGATCATCACTGCAGGCTGTCAATTTCCAGATGGCAGAGTAGATTGCACCAGTAAAAAGAGCAGAAGGAGCTGCTAAGAAGTAAAGAACACTTAAGGAACATTCAAGAATTTTCATCATGCTTATGAAAGTTATATTAATTTTCACAATTTCTTGCTAACACTGTGATCTTGAAAAGTTCTACAGATGAAGTTGGTTAATTTGCAATCCACTTCCTCTACTGCCATGTTATTTTACCTTGACAATCGAGGGAGATTAGAAGAGAAGAGAGCTGAGACCTTTCATTTCTGGTGGCATGTCATGCAAGGGTGCTTCGGTGTGATTGATCAAGTCTTGCGCCATATAGTTAGTCCGACATCTGCTAGTTGTTCCTTTCGTTAAAGTGTTACTTTTAGCTTTAAAGTAGAGAGCCTATTTCATAATGCTTTCTTTGGACAGTGGAGTATGGGATGTCTGTGAGAAGATTCTATTTGTTATTCTTTGATATAGGTTGTCCTTGATAAAGGAGATTTTGCTGTTATTTTCAGCTTACCATTGATTTTTACTGAATGTGAACCACATTTACATTTACTTATTTGGCAGAAGCCTTTATCCAAGGCAACTTTTCCAATTGTTTTCCAATTGGACCACAGGCAGGTCAAGTGACTTGCTCATGGTCACACATTGTCAGTAGCAAGATTTGAACAAACAACCTCACAGTTTGAAGTCCAAAGCCTTAACCACTATACCACACTGCCTACCACAAGATATCAATATACTAAACATATACTACAGAATACTGAGGCTTTGAACAAATTCACTACTTAATACAGTCAATTTCTGTAGTGAATACGACTAAAGCTCTAGTGTCACATAGTAAGTCAGACCAGGAGACTAGGTCATGAAACTTTTGATTTGAAGTGCAGCACCTTAGTCACTAAAGTACAATGCCCTTCTCCCAGTCTCATAACAGCTTTCACTGAATAATAACAATATTTGTGCACTATAATAACAGAGGAGAAAAAATTAATGCTTCAATATATCTGACAAACTGTCAAGTATACTGCTATAGTTAACTGTGTGTTAATTTGTATTTTTATTGTATCTGCTAACTGCTGCAATAGATGAGTTTTCTATAGGCTGAGTCACTGTCATCAGTGACATTAATTCCATGTTCAACTCTCAGAATTCAGAATTTAGTCTCAGAAAATGGTAAGCATAATGTGTATTTTTGCCCCAATCTGATTTTCTGTATTTTTGACTGCTAATCATGTTACCTGTCAAAGACATGTAATAGAATAAATTATTAAATATTTGCTATCTCTTTCCCTATGTGTACCTTCAGTGTCTTTCCTCTATATCCACGTGTCGGAAGATCTTTTGACCGGCTGAACACATTCCCATAAAACTCTGTCTTTTGGAGATGCCTCGCTCACCTCTTGTCCACTTTGTTTCCTTTCCATGCATCTCACACTCAAACCTCCTCTTTCATTTGAATTACCAAAGTCAAACTGACCAATCATATTGCTCAGAGGGACTGGACACACAGACCTTATCCTTTCTGTTATATAGCAGATTTTCTGCAGTAAATGTGATCAGATTTTCTTTTTGGGTTGTACAATATACAATATAGTTATTCTGACATAAAAAAATAAACTAAAGCTTCTGCAGTTTATAATAATAATAATAATTAATAATAATTCATCAGTTTAAATGGTTCTATCAACCATTTTCAAACTTAACACAGTTAAAGTAGTAGCTGAGTTCAACTATTTAAATAAACACTATGGATAACAATCAGGCATACGACTAATAGCCAAATATAACTCTGACAACCTTTATCTCTCTTACTATCAAGCCAAGTGGCTTTACTGTCGTACCATCCATACCCAGCATTGTAGCATACAGTGGGATGAAATAATGTTCCCCAGAATGATATAGATATAGAGAACCACCTATGAACAACAGCCAGTCATGTGAAAAAGTCTGTAATGACCTGAAGAGCAAAATAGCAGTTGGCACATGAGCTACCATAATGGTGCCTTTTTGTTGGGTTTGAGGTCTCCACCTCTCACATGGTGTCTACTCTCAAATCTGAGTGGGATACACTATCCCTAATTGAATCTTTTGCTTACCAGGAACTCAAGTCTGCCTTCCTGGAATGAAAAGTTGCATTGCACAGCTAACATTTAAACCTTGCTGGGATTACATTTCAATGTCCCTGATTTTAAGCAATAATTTATAATAAGGCTTTAAAAGTGGAATTAGAGGACTGCAGTTGGCAGGGGATGTCTCTTGAGATGGACAAAAATGTTAATTTAAAAAAAGAGTCCCACTTACTGAAGAAGTTAGCTTGGATGGGAGAGATAAACTGCGAAATCAAAGAAATGTCAAAACAGAGGAAGTAATCAATGTAACCATTCAGGAGCGGAGCAGAAGTGAGTGGTGCAAAAGTAAAAGATGCATTAAACATAATATCGGAGGTTCTGTGATCAGCGTTTTAGAGTTATTTCATGTGGCATTATCAGCAAAAAGGTTCTTTTAAGATAGATGACTAGGTTATCACATGGACCACACTCTGGGAAGCACTGTTCCAGGGTATTATAAAATAATTAGAAGCAATTCCTAAAAACCACACATAAAAAGTTTTATGACATGGTGGCTCCAGTTTCTCTCACACAGGATTCCCTTGCTATGAGACAGCACACTTTCTCCTGAAGTTAAAGTACTTTGAAACAGAATAGGATGGTACTGCACTAGCCCTTCTTTCATTTCATGCTAATATAAGTTGTTATTGACCAAGGTACCTTCTGGTCTTCTTGACCTACAAACTACCCCCTCCCCCTTTTGGATACAGAATGTCCCAGAAATCCCAGATTCTTTGCTACACTGGCACAACGACATATTGTGCTGTTACAAGTAGACATCATTCCATGTCATCCGATAAGCCATCTCATGTCCTGAAGAGGTTGAAATGAACTGCATTTCTGATTCCAACCAATGTCCTACCATATAGTCAAATTTCTGTAACAAGTTGATTTTGAAAGAATTATGCTGCTTTGATCTCAAATTGTCTTGGTTTTTACCATAGCATGTGACCAGAGAACAGTAACTATATCAAATCTACATCTTAGAGTTTTACTCTAAGGCTACTACCATTATTTTTGAAAAAATCCCAGGACATGCTTTGGCACCCTGTTGCTGCATACATTAAAAATATTTTAACACTACCATTAACCAATTAAGATAGCTTGTTAACTAGGGTATATATATTTGTATCCAGTAAGGTTGTCACTTTAGCCAAAAGTTAAGATTTGAATATTCCTATTATAAAAAATTATACTGTTACATTATGGGGTGCTAGAGATGAAGGAATGCACTTTGACAACATTGACGGTAGTTGGCTTTCAAAAGGACTGTTGGTGTCTCCTTCTTCATCCATTCTGCAATGCAGCTTAGATGTTCTGTGGTCCACATGCTCTCAGCTGGCTTGCCCTGAGCCTATACATACATGCTGTGCTTTACACTACTCCCCTGGGGTCTTTGGTAACAAAATATGCCACATTTTCCCCATCTTCATGAGTTGATTCTACCCCAGAATTATAGCTCAGGGTGGCTTACCGATGGCCATGAACCAGATCAGAGAAAAATACTGGGTGCTATATACACTATATATTCTATATCCCTTGCAATTTATTTTTTTTGTTAGTATTTTTATTTATTTTTTTTTTGCTTGTGATTTATCTATGAAGCACAAATTGCTTATGGCTCACAAACTGTTATTTAAAAGACACATGTGAATTCTACAGCTTTAATGAATGTGACACTTGCTAAGATAACCCTTCACAAACATGAAATTCTCCTATGCATAAAGTGTTATCTTTTTAATATTATTTGAAGAAAATAATATTCCATACAATCAACTCCAAGTTATAAAACAAAGATAACATTACATACAATCAAGTCAAACTTAATTAAACAGAATTCACCCAAGAAAAAAAGAGGAGAGCCAAAGATCAAATTTTATAAAACAACAAAGAAGGGAGGGTGCTTATTCTAAAATATTATTAATTAGCTCGTGCCATGTTTTAAAAAAAGTTTTGAACAGATCCTCTAAGCAAGAATGTGATTTTTTTCCAATTTCAAATAGTATGAAATAGCACAATCTTATATAAAAAGAAAGAATAAGAAATAAGGCGGGACTTCTTTCTACATGCACATAAGAATCACAGAAAAAAATATTTGTGGTTGCTCAAGTGTGCTAAACACAGTTGTTAATTAAATTATTATTAATATTATATATTATATTGTAATGGTCTTTAGGTGTTTCCTCCTGATTATAATTTCTGATATATCAGATGATTATGTTCAAAGCAATTGCATGTTTGTGAAGAAACCACTAAGTTAACAAACAATGCAGAATAATGTATAGACCAGGGGTAGTCAACCTTTTTATACCTACCGCCCACTTTTGTATCTCTGTTAGTAGTAAAATTTTCTAACTGCCCACTGGTTCCACAGTAATGGTGATTTATAAAGTAGGGAAGTAACTTTACTTTATAAAATTTATAAAGCAGAGTTACAGCAAGTTAAAGCATATAATAATAATTACTTACCAAGTACTTTATGTCGGATTTTCGCTAAGTTTGACAGAATAAATCTTTATAAAACAACTTACTATAGTTAAATCTATCTTTTTATTTATACTTTGCATACATAGAAATTACATTAGTTAATTGAATTATTAGTGGGATCCCTGAGGCTGATGCTGGGAAACTAAATATTGAATATCCGGTTCAATTTTTGTGAGGAACAAACGAAGGTCTCCACTTTTGGAAATATTCATGCGGTTTCTTTCTTTGGTCATAATATGATTAACAGCACTAAATCCTGATTCCACAAGATATGAGGTAGGGAAAGGTATCAATAAACTGAATACCATTTTCCACATATTTGGATATAAGACCGGCATTTTTTTATTTTGCGATAGGTTTTCATATCCACCACTGTCGAATTTATGTTTACTTTCTTCATCATATCTAATTTCTAACAGTTCTTTTTGGCAAGTTGTATCAGCCTCTTCAATATTTGCGGTAAAAGGATTTTTCATCCAGTCATATACCTTCAATTTCAAAATATCTTCAAATCGTTTTTCCATGTCCAATTTAAGTTCGTTGAGGTGGCTACTGAATCTGTCAATATCCTCTGGAGTTACATCATCTTTTATAGATGATAATTAAGGAAACTGATGAAATTCTCTCTTCAATAGATTATGACGAAGTAGTTCAAGTTTGTCAATAAATAATAGCACAATACTTTGGCAACCTATAAGAGTTTTATTAGCTCCTTGAAGCTGCAAATTGACATCGTTAAATCTCTTGAAAATATCTCCCAAGTAAAAGGCATCATTCTTTACTGTTTTTAACTGTTGACACAGATTGGTCTCATTATTACTTTCAAAAAATTGTATGACACTATCATATAATGCTACAAATCTAGCCAAAGATGTACCCTTTGACAACCACTGAACTTCTGTGTGCAAAAGTAACTTAAAATCTTCATTATTGTCCTGGCAAAGCTGCCGAAACATTCTATCATTCTTTGCGTTGGATTTGATCTTGTTTACGGCTCGAATTATTAAGTTAATGATGAATGGAGACTTGTACTTAAATGTTTTCCTACAAGATGTTGTCTGTGCACCACACAATGAATACATAAAACATCTGGCACTTCTTAGATGTTTTCCTACAAGATGTTGTCTGTGCACCACACAATGAATACATAAAACATCTGGCACTTCCTGCTTCAAATAAGCAACAAATCCACGATAGCGACCTACCATTGATGGTGTTCCATCAGTAGCGCATGCAACAAAATTATTCAAAGGAATATTATTTTTTGTAAAGTATGTTCTCACAGTATTAAATATAGATAATCCTTTTGTATCTGTGATGAGATTTATTGCGAATAGCATTTCTTCTCGTAATATATTGTTTTCATCAAAATAGCGTACATATGCCATCAATAAAGCATCATTATCTGCAATGGTAGATTCGTCCAATTGTATGGAAAATGAAGAGTTTTGGAGTATACTTATAAGTTTGTTTTCAACATTAACTGCCATTTCATCAATTTGTTGCTTTACTGTGCTATCGCTTAGGGGCAACGTTTTTAAAATTTGAGGTATATCCTGATGCATTACTGTTGAGATAAATTCTTTTATAGAGGGTATTATTATAGTTTCTCCAATATTATAGCTTTTACCACTTTTTGCAATTAATTGTGAAATGCGATAAGTGGCAATTAATCCATCTTCATTCGTTGTATGTTGTTTCTTAAATGATGCAACGATAGTTGAATGATTTTGAAATTTTTTATATATTTCCTGAAAATATTCAATGGGCTTGTCCTTGTCATTTGGAAGCTTTGTAGAAAGATGTTCTCGCAATCGACTTGGCTTCATTGCCTCATTGGGTAATGTTTTATGGCACAATAAACACATTGGATGTTGTTTATTTGCAACAGATTCTATGAAACCCATCTTCAGATACTCTGGCGAATAGTCGCGTGCGTAGTTCTTTTTTTGAGACATGGGCTCACGATATTTCACAATATTTTGTTTGAAGCTGTAAGCATGTGCTTGCTCTCAGAAATCTAACTACGTACTGACTTTAGTTTCGATTACATAACGATTTAGCTTCACTTGCGTAACGTGAACAAAACTTATGCGCTTGAAGTCTGTTGCGTGGTCGCGACTTTTGGAAGGCTGCGCGCTTTTCTGATCCGGTATGCGAGACGTCCTTCTCATCTCCTGGCATTGGTCAGGCAGGATCAGGCGTTCCGGTCGCTGGACAGCACAGCATACGTTGGACATGGATGGTCAGTCAAGGTGCTGGCTATCACGATCCTGCAAGGTTTTCGTCAGACCGTAATGTTGAAAGATATGTGGATCCAACAATAGCCGTTGGGAGTCAGGATCGGGATAATGAATGTGTTGACAGAGTAACAAATGCTGGGTACCTCTAAGTTGAGGATTGCCGGACGTTACAAGTGTCGTGGTTGAGTGAGAGTTTGTTGAGACGAGACTAAGTTAGTGAGTATCCGTGGTTGTGCGTTTTATAAAATTTTATGTAGCGGGTGTTGGCCAATGGCATCACTTCTTTGCAATCAGGGCAAAGTAGCAAAACATTGGCTAGTTTTGGCAGTCCAAGGGGGGGTTCCTAGAATGTCACCCTATTACCCTAAAATCCGGGAATCGAGACGAAAATATGAGTTAATTGGTGTCTCCATTGTCTGGCAGTTTCTGTCATAGAAAGAAGCGTTGAACCATGGAGTTCTTTGTCTACGGGGTAATAAAACGACGAACTGCTAGCTTTTGGGCGACAATAGTATGTAATTGCAGTGCCATTTGGTTGCTCCGCTACCGCCCACCATGAAAGCTGGAACGCCCACTAGTGGGCGGTAGGGACCAGGTTGACTACCACTGGTATAGACTATATTTAATTCTAAGGATAGATGAAAACATGCAGTTTAAAAAAAAGCTAATGGACATAGGGTGTGACTTGGTTTTTTGTAGCCCAGGACATGGGTCAAGGAATGTATAAACATTCACTGTTTTTTCCATTAAAATTGCAGCAAAAATGTAATAGAAATGACTCGAATTTATTTTTACTATACCTCATTGTTTTAGGCAATGTGGGTCAAATCAGTAGCTAAGTAAAACTTGGACCATAAATAGCATATTGGCTGCAGTAGCTGAAAAAATAGACTTGCTAACATTGAAAAGGCTCCTTTAAAACAGTAATTTTAATGCTGTTATAATAAAAAGAAAATCGGAAATATGGCATTTATCTTCCATTGTCTTCACTGTAAAAGGATAGCTTTTGCTTGCTGCAATGGATGTTTAAAAGTTCTTACATAAGCAGTGGTCAGTCAGAAATCTCCAGTTCAAGAATCAATCGGGACGAAATAAGGAGTAGGAAAAATCCTTTCTTAATGCAACTGTTGATCAAGGAACAGAGCAGTGGGGTAGGAAAATCTCTTCCAGAATATGTTGTACTGGGGTGTGACTGTTCATTTAAATAATGACAATACAAGCTAACCGTTCAGAAATACAAATGGACTAATCCTGGATCTGATGTGCAAAATCAGATCATTAAAATACCAGAATGTTGCATAGCATGTTTGAAGTAGCACAATGGCAAAGTTAAAGAGAGGTAATACAAAAAAAACGTTCTTTTACATTTAAATGTCAGTTTTTCATTTGAAGAAGATATTTTAAAATAAATTCAAATGAAATTAAAACAATGATATTCTATCAAACAGCCTTAGCATAAACAAATCAATTTTCTGAGAATGAAAGAAGGGGAGAAACAAGGCAGAAACCAGCTGTGGGTGCAATATAATCACACACATTCTTGAATATCTTTACAACAACAACAACAACATTTATTTATATAGCACATTTTCATACAAAAAGTAGCTCAAAGTGCTTTACATAATGAAGAGAAGAAAAATAAAAGACAAAATAAGAAATTAAAATAAGACAACATTAGTTAACATAGAAAGGAGTAAGGTCCGATGGCCAGGGTGGACAGAAAAAACAAAAAAAAACTCCAGAAGGCTGGAGAAAAAAATAAAATCTGTAGGGGTTCCAGGCCACGAGACCACCCAGTCCCCTCTGGGCATTCTACCTAACATAAATGAAATAGTCCTCTTTGTAGTTCGGGTTTTTCACGGAGTCACTTGATGCTGATGGTCGTACAGACTTATGGCTTTTAATCCATCCATCATTGTTGGAACATCATGGTGCTTTGGGTAGATGGTGGTGGCGCACGCCACCACCAACAGGACACCGGAAAAGGAAACAGAAGAGAGAGTAGGGGTTAGTACAGATTTTGAATGAATAGTTATTATAATGAATTGGATATACAGAGTATCAGGATTAAATTACAGTGAAGTTATGAGAAGGCCATGTTAAAGTAATGTGTTTTCAGCAGTTTTTTAAAGTGCTCCACTGTATTAGCCTGGCGAATTCCTACTGGCAGGCTATTCCAGATTTTAGGTGCATAACAGCAGAAGGCCGCCTCACCACTTCTTTTAAGTTTTGCTCTTGGAATTCTAAGGAGACACTCAGTTGAGGATCTGAGGTTACGATTTGGAATATAAGGTGTCAGACATTCTGATATATAAGCCGGGGCGAGATTATTTAAAGCTTTATAAACCATAAGCAGAATTTTAAAGTCAATTCTGAATGACACAGGTAACCAGTGTAGTGACATCAAAACTGGAGAAATGTGTTCGGATTTTCTTTTCCTGGTAAGGATTCTAGCAGCTGCATTCTGCACTAGTTGCAAACGATTGATGTCTTTTTTGGGTAGTCCTGAGAGGAGTGCGTTACAGTAATCTAGCCGACTGAAAACAAACGCATGAACTAATTTCTCTGCATCTTTCGATGATATAAGAGGTCTAACTTTTGCTATGTTTCTTAGGTGAAAAAATGCTGTCCTAGTGATCTGATTAATATGCGATTTAAAATTCAGATTACAATCAACGGTTACCCCTAAGCTTTTTACCTCCGATTTGACTTTTAATCCTAATGCATCTAGTTTATTTCTAATAGCCTCATTGTATCCATTATTGCCAATCACTAAGATTTCGTTTTTTTCTTTATTTAATTTGAGAAAGTTACTATTCATCCATTCTGAGATACAAGTTAGACATTGCGTTAGCGAATCAAGAGATTTGTGGTCATCTGGTGCTATTGATAAATACAGCTGTGTGTCATCAGCATAGCTGTGGTAGCTCACGTTGTGCCCTGAGGTAATCTGACCTAATGGAAGCATGTAGATTGAGAAGAGCAGTGGACCCAGGATAGAGCCTTGTGGAACACCATATAGAATATCATGTGTCTTTGAGTTATAATTACCACAACTAACAAAGAATTTTCTCCCTGTCAGGTAGGATTCAAACCAATTTAAGACACTGCCAGAGAGGCCCACCCATTGACTAAGGCGATTCTTAAGAATATTATAATCAATGGTGTCAAATGCGGCACTCAGATCTAAGAGGATGAGAACAGATAAATGGCCTCTGTCTGCATTTACCCGCAAGTCATTTACTACTTTATACATGTCAGGTCTCTTTAGATGTATTTATCATGTGAGATAAAACTAGATTATGTGGGATAAACCAGCAAAAACATGTGGGCCATCTAATTCTTGTATGGGAAATTTTCTGTGTCGTGTATATGCATATATCGTAGTCATGTCTGGAATCACAGAATGCTTTGTTGCTATGCCCACATCTGCACTTTGCCCAGCAATTACGGTCTTAACTTAATATTGTTCAGAATGAAAAATATTAACTATACAAGGATTATGAACTACTTGTAGTTAACCCTTGACAGAGACCCCTACTCATTCTCAGAAACAGCTGCTCTGATAGGACATAACTAAATGTTGCATTCCTTTCCCTTTGTTACCAAGGTTTCTGCTTAAAAAGGTCTCTGTTTCTCTTTCAAAGGGTGAAGCTTATTGGAGAACAAAACAAGTATTTGATGATAATATTGAGAATTGCCTCACTTGTATGAATTGATTCAGTCAAACATTTAGTTCATCATAATGGAATTTCTTGCATTTTACGAGTGCCAGCTGTTAATGACACATTCTGTTATACTGTCCACACTCCACATATTTTAGTTTTCAGCCACTTGCTTTCATGTATGTTGTATGATACATGCATGGTTGATTTAAGCAAAGTAGCCATACAGTAGCTTGACAAAGATAACATGTGGATACAATTCACGCAGAACTTCATAGATGGATTTTATTCACAATATACGTTATTTCAAAGACCCTACAGTATATTGAGAAATACATTATGAATGAATATTGTTGTATGTATGTGTTCAGTTCAGGCTCTGGCACCTTAATGCATAAAGTGGGTACAGATAATGTATGGATAGAGTTCTATCTCTGGGCCCTCTGTCAAAAATAGCATCATCTTGATTTAATGTATGTAAAATAAATCCTGGCCAAAGTGTAACATCAGATTATTTAAAAGTAACTTTCAGTCTATCAACATGAGAACAATAAGCTTTATAGATTTGCCCATTTATGCCATCCACTAAATAGATGTGAGTTATTCATTATACTAGGTTCTTCAAAGTTTATCTGGTAAATAAGTGAGCACACTAGTGAGCATCTCTACACAAGAACTCTTGAACATGTGGTACCCAGTGTATATTTGTGGCTTCTTAATATTTACAGCCTCACTGCTATTGTGGCAGTTGTCAAGGTGATTACATTTATAAAAGTGTGTTTTGCCCTTAATAACTCTGCAGGTTCTTTTAACCTTTCTGATCCAACTTTTAAGAAAAGTTTGAAATGGCTAAAGTAACTGCCAGCTCCACAGAAGATGCTAACAAGCAGAAAAACAATAAAATGTAATGACATCTATCCATCCACTTTTAACACACTTTTTGCATTAAAGGGTTGGGAGCAGATGGATCCTTTCTGGCTGTCATGATACATTGATACCAAAAAAAACTCTTCCATTTTAAACTTGTGTCACCAATGCTATTTACGAGGAGATAACATTCCTAAGCTGTATTATAATGTGAAACAAAGCCAGGGATAATACAAATAGTGTCCAAAATAAATAACGTGTCAAACCCCTGTTTAAATACCAAAATTCAAAACAGTTTTTACTGTGTCATTGCATGAATGGTGCTGCAGGCTTGCATTAACTAAAAGCCTTCACTCATAAAATACATAAAATGTGGATAGGATATGAAAACAATACCAGCCACCACTAGACAAAAACTAGTTGTTTCCTTTTTTGCAGTAGAGGCAGGAATGGGTTACATATACAAAAATCAATAAGGGCTGCAACCGCCAAGTACTGACTGGCTATTTAGACAAAGCAGGACATGGAGGGTGCTGGATGATAAAGAAGAGGAAGGTGCCACATACAAGACAGTAACCTCTTAGAATCTGAACAAAAAAGCCTAAAAAAGCTCCACTCATCCAGCTCTGCACTGGACCATTGCCAACCAGAGATATGTATGGTGGCAAAAAAGTAGATTATCTTTGCACATGTGAGCCAGGATTAGATTAGATTAGAGTAGATAAAATAAGATTTTATTTGTCCCCAAGAGGAAATTAAAATTATCTTCAGGAACAGAAAAGCTGCTTCTATGCTGCTTCTAAGAAAAAGATGTCCAAGTCGAAATCACACACACACAGAGGAACAAGACAAAAAACAAAATAAAAGAATTTCTTCTTTCCTCTTTTAAGTAAAGCACCAGCAAAAACCATATGCATAACACCTAAATTTATAAATCAGCATTTGCGATTTAACATGCAAGTGAGCCCTTGCCTATTTGTTGCATTACAAACATACAGTGCAAGCTGATGCCCAGTATGAAGAAAATAAAGAGACATATCAGCCAAAAGCAAAAGGCAAATAATAAAAGTCACAAAAGTGTTAAAAATAGTGCTTATAGCAATGTCCAACTCAGCCAAAATCCTGAAGGCAGGCAGCATACAGCACAAATCAGGGGCCGATCCTGGACGAGATAGACAGAATGACAATTTATCACAAGTCACATAAATTTACATCAACGCTCTGTCTTCCATGACCAGTTTAAAGTCACCCATCAAGCACATACATTTATTATAACTAACAGTTGTGTTGGATATGGGAAGAAAGCCAGAGTACCTAGAAAAAAGCCCATGCAGACACAGGAAGAATGTGCAAAATCCACTCAGACAGCAACCTACAGCAAGATTGAAACTGGGGCTTTTAGAACCATAAGGCAGCAACACTAACTGCTGCATCACCATGGTGGTGTCCAAAAGCTTCAGAAAAAAGTCAGACCCTTTAAAAAAAGATGCATTTTACAGGCACTATGGAATTTTAATCAATATTTTTAATCATTATATAATTTTACAATTTAATAAAAGTATATACTTATATGGAGTTATAACAATAAATTATTAAACATAAGGATGAGAATTGAATGTAACTAAAGGGTTACCTAAATGTTTTAAGCCTAGGTATGTGAGGTTGTTGCCTCATCTTAGAGCCACCAAGATAGTTGGTAAGGGTGTAACAAACACACAGCTAGGAAGTGGGAATAAACTAATGGGAAAGTCCAAATACCCCTCCTATGAAGCAGTGCTAAAATCAATAGAAGAGTCCGCAGATCACCCCTATTTACAAGGCAATATTCAGATTAATGGGAGAATCAAAGGAGTCAGAAAACACTGGTAGCACTTGTTGACTGGATGAAGCTCTGCATATTATGCATATTAAGAGTCAAATCACATGATGTATTAGATGGCACAATGTAACAGAAAAGCATAAGTGCAGATGAATTGTTTTATTGATTGCTCACTCCATGAACTGAGACATTTGTGCATACCTGTGTACAAATAAAGAATAGTTCTGGATTTTCATCTGGTTTCAGAGAATGACTTCTTTGAAAATGGAGAAACGTTTTTCCACAACAACACTTACACTTAAGACTGTTCATTGTTTTAACAGTGTTCAATATATAAAATAAACAAAGGCAAAATAAATTACAGAAATAATGCCTCCTTGTGGACTAATTTCTTCTAACATTGAACAGCTTTACTCGTAAATTCATTGTTTCATAAATTCACAGATGCAGTGAAAAAATAAAAACATAGGAAGAATAGACTCAAATCACAATTAAATTTTGGCCTCTGATTATGAGAATGGGTACAAAGAAATCTCATTTACAGAAGCTGTTCATGTTTTGAGCCGACTAGCTCTTCTTTTTCATATATTCACTGCTGTGCACCACCTTGACACGTACACCATTGATCGCTAATTCAAAAAGTCTGCTTCCTGCATTGCAACTCACAAATCAACCACAGAGCCCCCTGTGGGTATATTCTTGTGACACTATAAATACAATAAAATTCAATAAGAAGGGTCCGTCTATATTTTTCTTTGTTTCTGTTAAGTTAGCTAATTATATATCACATAATAGCAGACAGCCCTATTATAAAATTTTTTAGTAGATGGCATACTTAAAATAGAAAAAATATACTACCAACTTCTAATTAAAATCCTGGCATCATGCTGGAAAAAAAAGGTTCAGTGTTTAATGCGTACCTAGAAGAATTTATTTTACAACTTAATTCTTTTACAATTTTCAGGTGCTCATATTAGTCTCTCTTCTTCAACCACTAAATTATTTCCTGAAAAAGAAATCACACTTATTAAGGCCTATTTATTTTGCTTTAATCAAAATGTGTTTGGCAGTGTGAGCCTATTTTGCTTTACCCAGCCATCACCAAATGGGGGCAGTCAATGTGTGGAGAACTTTCCCTTTTTCCAATTTTGAAATCTGTGACTTTTCTCATTAACTTGATCTTTCAATTCCACACCTTTAATGGAAAACATGTAAGCTGATTTTCATTATTCAAAATACAAAAGATCATTTTCATTACCAAAAGTATAGATGAAAAGAGGTCTTTATTTTGGGATAAAAAAAGCATAGTCACTGTTATTAATGACAACTGAATCAAGAAAGTTGTTATATGTTTCACCACAATGTAAAAAAAATGCTCAAGTGTTAATCTCAAGTGGAGGTCTTTAATTAAATCAAATCTTTTATAATGCATGATGTCACTCATCATGCAATATGCACAACATACCTGGCAATGCATCACATCTGTAGCTCCACTGTGCTGCCATCTATATAAAAATACACACATAAAATAATGAAGTGATGATGAATCTGGGAAAAAAAATTAAATATATAAATATTAAGAATAAACATTATTGATACATCAAAACACAAAGCAAACACTAGTAATTAGTTAATGACCCATTCTTGACCATAGTTAATAAAGCAATCCATTAATAAAAGCAGTTGTCTCTGTTTGAATACGGTAATTATCTCTATTCCAGTTACTTAGCTTGAAATGAATGTACTCTCAGTTTCAGACTAGATAGCCACCATCCAAAGAGACTGCCATTATATATGCAAGAATATACTGTATTTTGTGCTTGCATTACCAGATGCTTCATTCTTTCTGACTCACGGAAATATTGAACACATCGGCTGAACTGTGTCCTCAGGCATCAACTATACATGATGGATTTTAGAAAACCTCTTGATTTGTGTTTTTAAAAATAGATGTAAGGAGTACAGTGAAGATATCGAATAATAATTCACATCAATCAGGTGACAAAAATGTAAAATTAAAGCTGGAACCTGACATGCTGGAGGTTCAAAAACACCCAATGAAAATCTGAATTGCTGGTTTCTTTGTCAACTAAAGAGTTGACATTTGCCAGTAAATATGGAGTACTTGGCTCTGGGGTTGAACAATGTCAGTATTAATTCCAGTCCTAAAAAAGGTTAGGTGGAAACCCCATGCCATATGGCTCCTCCATTTTAATAGCACCCCCTGGTGGCACACATGGCACCCAGCAGGGCTGAGATAAAGAACTCCAAGTCCCATAGTGCCTTGTGGGCATCCAGAGCACTGCTGCAATCCAGGGGAGCTGCCATCTAGCATTCTGGGGGAAGCAGTGCCCTAAATAGGCTGCCTTCCCCGACCCTTCCACTTCTTGGGCGTCCCAACCAGGTTGGGCTGCCGGCCGTCTCTTACACTGTCTATAGTCTTGTACCGAGATGAGTTTAGGGTAATGACAGGCAAGAGTTGGTGCAAAAGGATTCAAGTTCTTTAATTTCCAACAAAGTGCTAATCATGCAGTGATCTTTAATAAATAAAACAGCTTCATAAAATATTTAAAAATCTTTCAATAAATGCAGAGGTAAAACAGGTAAAATGCAGGAGAGATATAAACAATAATTTCGTAAATCTTCATTAAAAAGGAGTCTCTTCTTTAAAAGCAGTGAACAAACCCAGGAGTCTACTACATAAATTGCTACTACAGTGTGGCAGACCACTGGAGAGGCAACCCAAAATGAAACAAGGATGCCATTGCTCAAACATCATTAGCACCAACTGCTGATGTCTCTGACATATTCCCAGCTGTTTCCAGGTGTCCACTCTGTGGTAGTAGAACACACCACCACCACCTCACCGCATCAGGCTCCACACCATCCAGCAGGTATTCCTTGTAGTACTCTACAATCTCCAATCCGAGTGCTTGGCAGACTGCCACAGCCACCTCACGCCCTTGTGATGTATCACAATGGTGGCTCACTCCTGCCTCAACTCTTATACATATCCTGCTTCTCTCTTCCAAACTGCTTACTCCATGAATCTCTTTAAAAGAAAAACTCTCTTTTCATTGCTCTTTGAATCGAGTTCTCCAACTCACTCAATCCCTGTTTTAATTCTGCTCATATCATCTCTCTCTCTCTCCTGTCTTTCTCATGGCTCTGAATCTTTTTCCTTTCACCAGCTATTTTCTTTCCCTTTTTTCTTTTTTTCTCTCAGATGTTCTACTCAGGCTCCTCATTACACTAATAGAAAGGCAGGTGTATTGATTATAAACCCTGGAGTGCTAATGAGGCAATCAACTGAATCACACTTGTCTACACATGAATGCCCAATTAGTCAATCACACAACTCAACATCCTGGGTTTGTTCTGCCAATCTACCGTGCACCCCAACAAACCACAAGTGCTCTGTATTTGTTCATTCAAAACCATACATCGCCACGGATGCCTAACACGTCTCATCACAGAAATTATCATGAGAAAACTGGACCTAGATCATTCCTTTCTTGATGTAAATATTGGTATCCACAACATCAAAAATCTGAAATATGCCACCTTGCATGTAGAAAATGGGAAAGACCTAGAACAGCAAATCAAACAAGTTAGAAATGAAAGCCTGAGTTTAGGTCCACACCTGAACATCACAAAGTCCAACCTCATGAAAACAGTAGATGGAGAAGTAAAGATAAAGCTAAGCAATAAAGAAATTGCTCTGAACAATTTATTTTCCTGGGATCCAAAATCGACTGATGTGGCAAATCAGGCTGTTTGGTCAAATGGTGCATAGCACTGGATTAAAAAAGTGCAATTATGAGCATGAAGAAGAATTGGAAAAGCAAAGACATCAGACTAATGCTAACTTGTTGGTGCCATTGTGTTCCCCATTGCTATGTATGGCTGTGAAAGCTGGACTTTGAAAATGGCAGACAGACGAAAGACCAATATGTTTAAATTATGGTGCTGGAGAAAGCTGCTTTGTATATCATGGACAGCAGAAGTTACAAACAGAGAAGACACATTAAGACAGACATCACTTTGGAAGGAAAGACTACCAAACTAAGACTGACTTATTTTGGATATGGGATGCCTGGCACAGGTGTAGAGGAATGAAGCATGTTTTGGAAACATCAGGAAACCAGGATGACATTGAACACGCTGGATAGATACCATCAAAAATGGCACAGACATGAGTTTACAGCAGCTGAAGGATGCTGCCCAAGACAGAAAGGTATGGAGGAAGCTGGTCCAGAGAGTCGCCGAAAGTCAGAAATGACTGAATAGATACATTATTCAACTTTGGATTGGTTTCAGCTTGTGTAAATAAATCACACTTTCTGATATGAAACTGAAAAGCATTGGATATTCCACTTTTTATGGCCTTTTATTTATATATAAATTAATTTTACTTAACAGTAGTCCTAGTTTATGGCAGCACGGTGGCGCAGTGGGTAGCGCTGCTGCCTCGCAGTTGGGAGACCTGGGGACCTGGGTTCGCTTCCCGGGTCCTCCCTGCGTGGAGTTTGCTTGTTCTCCCCGTGTCTGCATGGGTTTCCTCCGGGCGCTCCGGTTTCCTCCCACAGTCCAAAGACATGCAGGTTAGGTGCATTGGCGATTCTAAATTGGCCCTAGTGTGTGCTTGGTGTGTGGGTGTGTTTGTGTGTGTCCTGTGGTGGGTTGGCACCCTGCCCGGGATTGGTTCCTGCCTTGTGCCCAGGGATTGGCTCCAGCAGACCCCCGTGACCCTGTGTTTGGATTCAGCGGGTTGGAAAATGGATGGTTGGATGGATAGTCCTAGTTTATATGTCATAAAAATAATAAAAAAATAAATGGGACACAGGGTGTTTCATCCTTAGCTCAGCTTTGGTTCACCTGATTTAATTCATTAATATCCTTGAAAGTAAACAATAAAGAGTTGTTTTTGCTTGTTGCTTTTTTGCCTCATTGCAGGAAGCCAAAACAGCAGTCTTAAAAAAGGTTAAAGTTTGTGTTTCGGTTGCATTTTTCTTTGCATGTTTCCAGTCTCTTTAATACTTCAGTTCAATCTATGTTTGGTCTTATATACGGCGGTCGTTTTTCAAGCAATTATTTTATTTAGTTTTGATTTGTCTTAACTTTCTTCAAAATGAAAAATCCTATTTTGAACCTAAAGTTGTTGCAGAAGGCAATAGTGGTATAATACTCATTTTACTCTGTAGTGGATACTTCTGGGAAATGCTAATGTAGAATGAAGAAAGTTCCACAAACCATGACATGTTTTTAGTGTGCTGTCACAAATCAGTGGCAGCAGCTCAATCATGTCATTTCTAGTAGTTTCAAGTCAATTAGTGACTAATATTTTGAGACCCAAAGGCTTTTAAGACCAGTATGCTTTATCATTTAAATAGTAATAAATAGTTTTGATCAGTGCTGCCAGAAATAAAACTTTGCAATCACCACTCTCAAGATATCTAGTTGTAAAGAGTAAGAACTATAGCTCTGAACATAATGAGGTAAATTGTTGCATACATGCAACAATGTATTACAAAAAAATAGCTGTTAGAATGTAAGGAAACTTACTTATAAAGAGAAAAAAGGTGACATTTACTGCTTTATACGCAGTGCTACTGTGCACATAACATAAAATCTATATAGTAAGCCAAATTACTTCATAGGTCTCAGAATCACACAGATATTGTATATTATCATCAAACACGATTGCACAGATTTGTAAAGGCTTCTGTCATTTATGGTCAAACAGTGCATGGTCAGAGTAAACTATTTTATTTGATCATTTATTCAGCCAAGGAGGTCGGGTGCAGTGTGAGTTGGGTGGTGGCCGAAGGCGGGGACCTTGGCGGTCCGATCCTCGGCTACAGAAACTGGCTCTTGGGACGTGGAATGTCACCTCTCTGAAGGGGAAGGAGCCTGAGCTAGTGCACGAAGTTGAGAGGTTCCGGCTAGATATAGTCGGACTCACCTCGACGCACAGCTTGGACTCTGGAACCAATCTCCTTGAGAGGGGCTGGACTCTCTACCACTCTGGAGTTGCCCCCGGTGAGAGGCGCCGAGCAGGTGTGGGTATACTTATTGCCCCCCAACTTGGAGCCTGCACATTGGGGTTTACCCCGGTGGACGAGAGGGTAGCCTCCCTTCGCCTTCGGGTGGGGGGACGGGTCCTAACTGTTGTTTGTGCGTATGCACCGAACAGCAGTTCGGAGTACCCACCCTTTTTGGAGTCCCTGGAGGGGGTGCTAGAGGGCATACCTTCTGGGGACTCCCTCGTTCTGCTGGGAGACTTCAATGCTCACGTGGGCAATGACAGTGAGACCTGGAAGGGCGTGATTGGGAGGAATGGCCCCCCTGATCTGAACCCGAGCGGTGTTTTGTTATTGGACTTCTGTGCTCGTCACGGATTGTCCATAACGAACACCATGTTCAAGCATAGGGGTGTTCATATGTGCACTTGGCACCAGGACACCCTAGGCCTCAGTTCGATGATCGACTTTTGTGGTCGTGTCGTCGGACTTGCGGCCACATGTCTTGGACACTCGGGTGAAGAGAGGGGCGGAGCTGTCAACTGATCACCACCTGGTGGTGAGTTGGCTTCGATGGTGGGGGAGGATGCCGGTCAGGCGTGGTAGGGCCCAAACGTGTTGTGAGGGTCTGCTGGGAACGTCTGGCAGAGCCCCCTGTCAGAAGTAGCTTCAACTCCCACCTCCGGCAGAACTTCGACCACATCCCGAGGGAGGTGGGGGACATTGAGTCCGAATGGGCCATGTTCCGTGCCTCTATTGTTGAGGCAGCTGACCGGAGCTGTGGCCGTAAGGTGGTCGGTGCCTGTCGTGGCGGCAATCCCCGAACCCGCTGGTGGACACCGGCGGTGAAGGATGCCGTCAAGCTGAAGAAGGAGTCCTACAGGACCCTTTTGTCCTGTGGGACCCCGGAGGCAGCTGATAGGTACCGGCAGGCCAAGCGGAATGCGGCTTTGGTGGTTGCTGAGGCAAAAACTCGGGGCGTGGGAGGAGTTTGGGGGAGGCCATGGAGAATGACTTTCGGACGGCTTCGAGGAGATTCTGGTCCACCATCCGGCGTCTCAGGAAGGGGAAGCAGTGCAGTGTCAACACTGTATATGGTGGGGGATGGTGCGCTGCTGACCTCGACTCGGGACGTTGTGGGTCGGTGGGGGGGAATACTTCGAAGACCTCCTCAATCCCATTAACATGCCTTCCAATGAGGAAGCAGAGCCTGGGGACTCAGAGGTGGGCTCCCCCATCTCTGGGACTGAGGTCACCGAGGTGGTCAAAAAACTCCTTGGTGGCAGGGCCCCGGGGGTGGATGAGATACGCCCGGAGTTCCTCAAGGCTCTGGATGTTGTAGGACTGTCTTGGCTGACACGCCTCTGCAACATCGCATGGACATCAGGGACAGTGCCTCTGGATTGGCAGACCGGGGTGGTGGTCCCCCTCTTTAAGAAGGGGGATCGGAGGGTGTGTTCCAACTACAGAGGGATCACACTCCTCAGCCTCCCTGGAAAAGTCTATTCAGGGGTCCTGGAGAGGAGGGTCCGTCGGATAGTCGAGCCTCGGATTCAGGAGGAACAGTGTGGTTTTCGTCCTGGTCGCGGAACAGTGGCCCAGCTCTATACCCTTAGCAGGGTCCTGGAGGGTGCATGGGAGTTTGCCCAACCAGTCTACATGTGTTTTGTGGACTTAGAAAAGGCATTCGACCGTGTCCCTCGGGGAATCCTGTGGGGGGTACTCCGAGAGTATGGGGTACCGGCCCCCCTGATAAGGGCTGTTCAGTCCCTGTACGATCGGTGCCAGAGCTTGGTCCGCATTGCCGGCAGTAAGTCAAACCCGTTTCCAGTGAGAGTTGGACTCCGCCAGGGCTGCCCTTTGTCACCGATTCTGTTCATAACTTTTATGGACAGAATTTCTAGGCGCAGCCAGGGTGTTGAGGGGGTCCGGTTTGGTGGGCTCAGGATTGGGTCACTGCTTTTTGCAGATGATGTTGTCCTGTTTGCTTCATCAGGCCGTGATCTTCAGCTCTCTCTGGATCGGTTCGCAGCCGAGTGTGAAGCGGCTGGGATGAGAATCAGCACCTCCAAATCCGAGGACCATGGTCCTCAGCCAGAAAAGGGTGGAGTGCCCTCTCAGGGTTGGTAGCGAGATCCTGCCCCAAGTGGAGGAGTTCAAGTATCTCGGGGTCTTGTTCACGAGTGAGGGAAGAATGGAGCGTGAGATCGACAGGCGGATCGGTGCGGCATCCGCAGTAATGCGGGCATTGCATCGGTCTGTCGTGGTGAAAAAGGAGCTGAGCCGCAAGGCGAAGCTCTCAATTTACCAGTCGATCTATGTTCCTACCCTCACCTATGGTCATGAGCTATGGGTAGTGACCGAAAGAACGAGATCGCGAATACAAGCGGCTGAAATGAGTTTCCTCCGCAGGGTGTCTGGGCTTTCCCTTAAAGATAGGGTGAGAAGCTCAGTCATCCGGGAGGGGCTCAGAGTAAAGCCGCTGCTCCTCCGCATCGAGAGGAGTCAGATGAGGTGGCTCGGGCATCTGATCAGGATGCCTCCTGGACGCCTCCCTGGTGAGGTGTTCCGGGCACGTCCATCCGGGAGGAGGCCCCGGGGAAGACCCAGGACACGCTGGAGGGGACTATGTCTCTCGACTGGCCTGGAACGCCTTGGGATTCTCCCGGAAGAGCTAGAAGAAGTGGGCCGGGGAGAGGGAAGTCTGGGCATCTCTGCTCAAGCTGCTGCCCCCGCGACCCGACCTCGGATAAGCGGGAGACAATGGATGGATGGATGAATAAAATCCAGTTTAGCTACAGTGGCCACTAGCCAGTCAGTACAAAACCATGAAACAAGCCTCCAAAGGAAGTTTTTTTTATTGCTAATAATGCTGGTAGCTTCTAACAGCTTTCAGCAAAGGAACCAAGAGCCTCTGTCAGTGGCAAGCACCAACAAAAGGGCACCCCTTTTGCACCAGGCACTTGCTTCTCTTAAATGTTTCTTTTTTCAGTTTATCATCTCCTGGAAGGAATCAACAATGTGTGTCTTTATTTATGATTGCTCCCTCCTTAAATAATTTGGTTTTACATAGACTGCAACCTCAGAAACTGTGAGACTAAAAAAAATATTCATCATTTGCACATGGCCATTAACCCAGTGCTTTCTCTTTAGTTTCTGTCAAGAAAATGAATTAATTCGCTTTTTGACGTTCAAAATAGTTTTGCACTGTGCAGTGTACTTTGGATAGGGTTGTAAGCAGAAATGTTTAAAGCAGATTCTCCAGGTTTGAGATGCAAAAATAGTTGATCTACACATCACAAATCAGGCAGAGTGCCAAAACCCACAGCAAATAGTCCTGGCTTGAAACTGACATTGATATAGAAGCTGAGCTGTGCAGGGACATGACTAACATTTCTGTACATGACTCTTATTGAGCAATCAGTCCAGAAGAGTATAGAATATACCTAGTAGAAAGCAGTAAGACTGTCGGCTAAAATACAAAGCCACTAAACGGGACTTGTGTATGGTGTGCTGTGAAAGAAACTGTTAAAAATTTAAACTGGTTGTTTGTTAAAACATGCTTTAGCAGTTGTGCTTTTGTTTAATAATTACAAGATTCACCACGCTTTTGTAGCATCAGGAAGAAAGCAAGTCCACTCACACACAAGGGGAACATTTCAAGCTGTGATTTAACACACATCTTATTTATTTATAATGTGGGAGGAAGATCAGAGCATCCAAAGAAAACCCCAAACAGAATGAGAATGTGCAAACATCTCACACACAGAGACCAGGATATGGATTTGAACCAAATTATCTGGAGCAGTGAGCTAATAGCACTAAAGAATATGTTATAATATTTTTCAGAGAATCTCACAGTTAGAATAACAATAGCATATTTAAATAGGTTGTTTTATAAAATAGTTCACAAATAATTTATTAAGGAAGGGATTTCAGATCTGAACATCTACAGCCTTGCTGTCTCTTCTTTGGTTCAGTGCCTAATAACAGTTTCATGATTCACATATTCATAATTCATAATGGAATTTTTGAGAATTGTGTCTCCTTTCTTTCCTCCTCAGGCACGTCAGGGAAGCCTAGTAGGAAAAATAAGACATTGGACTTTAAAAGATAAGAGTGATGGTTCAATCCTCACCTCTATCTTACTATAACCGGCCTTTGTATAATTTCTGTATAATTATATTTACTGTACATACTGGTGATATCAACAGTCCACATACCCATATTCTAACTTCAGTTTTTGTTTGAGTAAAGGTTTAAATCAAGACAAATCATTTCAGACCCTTAATAACCTTTAACATTATCTAGTAACCAACGATATCCATCCATCCATCCATTTTCCAACCCGCTGAATCCGAACACAGGGTCACGGGGGGTCTGCTGGAGCCAATCCCAGCCAACACAGGGGCACAAGGCAGGGAACCAATCCCGGGCAGGGTGCCAACCCACCGCAGGACACACACAAACACACACCAGGGCCAATTTAGAATCGCCAATCCACCTAACCTGCATGTCTTTGGACTGTGGGAGGAAACCGGAGCGCCCGGAGGAAACCCACGCAGACACAGGGAGAACATGCAAACTCCACGCAGGGTGGACCCGGGAAGCGAACCCGGGTCTCCTAACTGCGAGGCAGCAGCGCTACCACTGCGCCACCGTGCCGCCCCCTAACCAACGATATGTAAGTGCTAATTTTTAGGAAAAATAATTACAAATGGAAAAAAAAAAACCCTTGGTTGCATAAGTGTTCATACGGTGAAGGTTGCAACTGTTCAGATCATACACAAGGGTATTTAGCCTTCTCCTGTCCTCAGTTGTAATGATTTTGATTAGCTGTAAAATTGGTAAAAAATACTTTGTTTGAAAAGAACTTTGGAAATAATAATTAATTTTGTATGCATGTCAGAAAAAGGTTTTTGGAACAGATGAAGCACATTACTCAAAATAAATAAATAGACTTTTTTTATGAAGAAGACTTCCTATAGACATCTGTGACATCTTAAAGCTCTTTTTTGGTATTATGGAATAGATGTATTTTCAGTTAATGTATATACATTATCCAAATGTACATATATATTTTGAATTACTGTAACATTTTAATTTCTTGATGTAAGTATAAAAATATTACAATAATAATAGTGACTAAATTCACATTAAACTGTTTTTTTATTTCACAGTTAAAGTTAGTCAAACTGCCAATTTTGTATTAGATTCAGTAAAATAAAAAAAGATGTAGATTGGAATAGCACTGAGAAAAGACTAATTAAATTTTGGCACATGAGAGTTTTTATCACTAAAAATGGTCAGTGAATGCTTGTGGGTTCAATTATGCAGCCTGGTTAAGCTGGGTCCGAGAGATGAATGTTTGATTTCTCTGTCCTTTGTAATTAAGAAAAAGTACAAAATGGGCATTGTACTTCAGTGGTTTTTAAATGTCTTTCTTTCAGATGTAATATCTGGTAATGAGGATGGCTGAACTTTGCTTCCCATCAACTCGTTCCTTTCTAGCTTTATCTATTGACTCTCTCATACCATGGACTCATACAGACCTTCAAGACCTACCTAACTGCCCTGAGGCTTGATGACGTTCAAACTCCAAATTAACTGTCTGGGAGAGGAGGGGAAGCATGTGCTTAGACATTTGGAACCTGCTGACACTTAAGATGGTGCAGTCAGAGTTTTAAATGGTCACTTCTCTGCCTCACAAAGTGCTGTGCTACGGAGATTAACTTTCAAATACAAGACTTTGCTTCAGTATGTTGCTAATGTAAGGGGACTACCTAGCTTGTACAAGTTTGGTCATTAAAGTATACCACTTCTCATGTCTCTTTTTGCACCCCAAGCTGGCATAATTATACTGTGCACTACCAATCCTCAGAGCAGCAGCAAAAAATAAATGAAGTAGAGGTGAATAACCAACACTACTTTTCTATAAGCCACAGTCACAAATGCAGAAAACACCAACAGAATTAAATGAAAAAAATGGAAAGGAAATTATTATTGTAAACTTGGAAAACACAAAACTACAATATTTCAACTATTTACAAAATCCTGCACTGCATTGCACTCTCCCAAATGACACTAATTACAATACAAGCAATTTACAATAAGCCATACTAACAACATTTAAATAGTAAATTTAAAGCAAAAAATTTCTTTGAAAGTATACGAAAAGTATATTTACATTTCAGTCGTCAATAATCAGAGGGACTGGCAAGCCATATGCTCAAGTTCAAGAGGACCAATTGCCTACTATCTTTTTGGCAGGCCAGTCAGGCTTTCTCCCACATCCACAACCATAAAGAAAAAATATCTGGCATCTTTTCAGGAATTTTTTTTTCTTTTCTCTTTCAAAGGAAATGAACATAGGTTCACCTGATTGTTTCCTGAAGGTGGGTTAGACTCTCCAGAACACAAGAGACCTTATCCAACCTTTTGTCTGGTGCTGTTTTCCTCTTCTCCATTATTCTCATTCACCTCTACTCTTTCACCCTTTTGACTCCTGGAGGGCCACTACCTCTTTTAGTTTTCATCAGCCCTCCAAGACATGTGCTGCTTTCAGTGCGGTCTGTGGGCTTCATTCATCTATACAGACTCTCTTTAATATTACCAGAAACACTGAAAGGTTGAAACAGACACTGATCACAAAAATGACATGACAAATGTTACAACAGAATGAGATGATCGATCAGCTAATCAAACACACTAGCAAAATGAAAGTTTGTGTAATGATGTCACTTGAAGTGTATGATTTCACATTAGCAAAGTTGCAGTTGCTTTTAACGTAGTGTCTGCACCCTTGAAATGCTCTGCTCCCACCTCCACATCACATCTTTTCATGCTACTCCCACACACTGATGATTCCACACCATCCAAAGCCAGCACAACTGACAGAGATGAAGCCGTGCAGCTCATGCACTTCTGAAGTTAACAACAGCACTGTTGAAATTGTCAATCATAATCTCACATGACCAGAGCTTAAACCTGCCCTACACATAGTCAGACTTGTCACAGCAATAGTAAACTTGTACCACTGTGCCAAAATATGTTGGTCTACTCTTATCAGCTTACAGGGACAGTCTTCAAATATATAGTAATCCACAATACGATTTTGATACCACTGCTTTCAAGTCATGGATGGTGTGAAAACCTTCTTTTGTTGGATACTGGTGCTATGTTACTATTAAACATGCACAAATATACTGTAAATACTTTTTTAGTTCTCTATTTCATTCTGCACATACCACCTGTGCCCATAGTTATGATGACTCACAAAATGCCCTCTTAGGTTTAGTCCAACTGGCTGTTCGGTATTTTAAAAGATGTTTTGCCCAATGTGTGCTTTAATGTGACAAAAAATGAGCAAATCTGTTCCTTTTCCTAAAAAAACGTGGTGTGTGGATCATGCAGGTAGCCTCAACACAACAACAAAAATGGACAAAACTGTTCACGAGTTTGGGTTGCCTCGTAAACCCTTGTTTGACCCTATAGTTATACAGTGTGGAAGAATAATTTTAGAGTAACATAGCATTCATTTTAAAGAAACAGCATACAGGCTTAATAAATGTGGGCACACCAGGAAACCAGATAAAGGTCAAATGAACAACAAAATGTACACTGAAATATAAGAATTGGTTTAGGAAAAATACTGAGATGGTAAAGTAAATAAAGAATGAACCAGAAGAAAGGTTGATATTTTGTAATATACAAAATACACTGAGGGATGACTAAGCGATGACTAAGAAATCAGCAAATGTCCTATAAACAACGAGAATGGACAGTTGTTATATGCACAGAAGTTTCAAGGGTGGTAGCTCATTTCAAAAGGTATAAGAACCAGAATATAATATAATAGACTTTTATTTTATATAAATCATTTGGGTGTAAACCAATGAACCAACCAGAGTAAAATGTGTGCATTGATTGACACTGTATGTAAATTCAACAGTTTATAAAATGATCCTGTATTCTGTGTTTCTCTGACCATTCTGACCATGCTGTAACAGACTGCTCCCTCCAAGGCATTTTGCCGAGAAGTAATTAAAAGATAGAATGAACAGCTTTTCTCCTGCCTGATTACTGAATTGTCCTGTTAGAGGACATTTCTGTCTTTAATAATATGTTAAATTTTGACTACAAAAGCCACTTCAACAGATCCCATTGGCCTTCCAAGATTAGGTGTCCACTGAAATACAGCAGCTACTGGCAGATGGCATCATTGAGTCAGTCAGCCTTTCTCCATCAGTCTTCAATCTGTTGGAAGCTAAGAAGAAGTCATGTGGCTTGTACATCTGTGTTGATCTTCATGCAGTAAATGACACCACAATTTAAAACAGATATCCTCTTCTCAGTTCAGACAAACGTACTACACATTTTTATGGTTACATTGTATTTTTAAAATCTGGTCTTAGTTAGGGCTATTTGCAAATGCCCTTTCAATAGATACCTCACAGCTTTTATGAAACATGATGGCATGTTTTGTCACACAAGTATACCATGTGGGTTATGTTGCAGCTCAAGCTGGTTTCTGAATCTAATGCCATCAGTGATTGCTGGCATTCCTGGACTGGTTGGATACATAGATGATATTGTTTCACACAGGCCACTGCCACTGTTCATACTGAATGGCAAAAATTGAGTCTTTGCAGTGCCTGAGATAGTTTGCTGCATTTCAAGCGACACCTTCTAGCATATCTCCACTTATGTCAAATGTTGATGCAATCAGCAGTATTCTAGAGCCTTCATCTATAGCTGGCAGGTTAACATTTGATGTTTTACCCCATTCTTCCATCACTGTTGCACCACTGTGCCAGCTCCTGCAAAAAGCTGTGCTTTGGAGGGTGGAACACTGTGCAAAAGTTTTAATCACTTAAAGTCACAGATTACTTACTTCCCTTCCTGTTCTAGGTCATTCTGACATGTCCAGAAAAACTGTTTTCTCTTGACATGCATCTGCTGTGGCAGTAGGGGCCATGTTGTCACAGAAGCAGTGATGTGAAGTGTAGGAACTCATTGCTTTTTTGTTTGAAGCTTTAACTGAAAATGAGCAGACATAATCAGTGGCTGAGCATGATGTACTAACATGTGGCTGGACATGTGGCAGATGGGATGTCTATCTGAATGGTGGAACCTTCATTATAAGAACAGGTCAATAAGGCACTTACCACTCAACTATTGGCATCTGGTACTGGCCACAGACTGCATCACTGGTGTTGATTGCCTTCACCAGTACCACTATACTATCCAGTGCACTCATTGGGTTTGAGAATGTTATTATAGACCTTCTCTCTATTATTCAGTTCCAGATTCAACCCAGCCTTCTGATTTTTTGACCACCTAGAACATGATAATGTCCATATGCTCCAATGCCTCTTCAAATTGCCATATGCATTTTATCAATGAACTCATACAGGCCTCTGCATAACATCCAAAAATATCGTGGCTATCATCTCCCATGTATTATCATGCAACATTCAAAACACTGTACTAGAGGATTTTCCAATTTGACTTTTACATCTTCATCATCTTTTTCTTCATTAGTTCAGGATTCAAATACCTGTGTTTTTATGACATCTGTAAACCGCACAGGAATACATCTATTGTAGTTTACCATTCACCCAGTGAAGAATACCCACAGCCAAAAAAAGGGCTGATTTCTATAATTAATACTTCATCTAAAAATTTGAACACAGTACAAAGTTGCAAAACTTTTTAAAAGTCTTTCCTTTGTTCCCATATCTACATATAATTAATATAATTAATACATGTGGAGGAGTGTATAAATTATGAGTATTTAAAAAATTGTCTTTGTGCCTATTTTAGACCATACTGTGGTTTGTCAGTTTTAGTCTTTCTGACCCTGTTTATCCTGAATGTGATTCTTTTTTATTAGTAATCAGGGATGTGACAACTTTTAAACACACAAAGCCCCTTTTCAACATTTTTCAGTGTGAACATTATGCATTGATGAAATGGAATAACAACTTCAGTATTACCATACAACCAGCAGATAAAGGAGGTGCTACTGTGGGTGATGGATACATTCCAATAGCTAGAGGAATGCTTAAGGCAACTGAGAAACAATTCTCGTCATAAGCCCTTATACTGTATCTTCTCTGATCATGTTTACTGTTAATAGAGATAGTGTATATCTACTTCATGAAAAAAACTGCTTACTGTTCTATTTAACTAGTAACCTCAAATTGTTATATTGTACCACTTAACAAAAACACACAGATATAAATAACTATCCTGGACATCCTGTTGTTTCAGGCATTGGTTTCTGCTGTTACAAGCTGTTTACTAGTTTATTGATTTTACGTTGGACCTTCTGTCTTATTCTCCCATTCTATATAAATAATTCAATGGGATTCAACATTCTTATATGAATGATTCTTATATAACGGATTCAACAATTCAGTGTTCATGCGTCATCTTCCAATAATTATTGTTCATGATGGTTGTGGGAATTTGACCCTGGACACAGACAGGCAGACACGTTGAAATCACCCCACACACATTTATTGAGGCGTACCATATTTACAATTCACTACTCACATCCCCAATACCCCACAGTCCAGGCCAACCAATAATGCCTTCTCACTCTGTCTTCAGACCGTCCATCTCTGAAGAGAGGCGGCCCCTTTAAATAAGCACCTGGATGTGCTCCAGGTGTGTTCTCGGCAATCTCCCACCGACACGCCCCAGTGTGGCGAAGGTGCCGGCTGTCTCCCCGGAAGCACTCCGGGCTGTCCCTGTTCCTCTTCCCCCCCAGCACTTCCGGTGTGGGGCGAAGTTGCTGAGGTCCAGGGTACCTCGCAGGGTATTTGGGGTCCCCCTGGTGGTGACCACGGGGCCCCTACAGGGTCGAGCTTCCCAGCTCCGTACCCTGCGGCCCCCAGGGCGGTCGCCCCCCTCGAGGTCTGGAGGAGGCACAAGCTCCTCCGGTCTTCTCGGGCATCCCGGCTGGGTACCACCCCCATCCGGGTAGCACAGTGCCCCACCACCAGCGAAGACATGTCGGTCGAAGCGGACACGTCCCGCGAGGCGGGCAACTCCTCCTCGAAGTGGGTCCTACTACATGTCCAGGGGTCCAAGCCGGGCACCCTGGAACATACCACTTCAGCACCCCCTCTGAGGTTTTTCGTGCCCCTTTGGACCAAGCCTCTCACGCCGTCCGTAGCCCCCCGCCAGCAGTGGGAGCGCCCCATCGGCCAGCGAAGAATCCTCCAGTGAAGCATGTTCTATGAGGGCAGGTCTCCAACAGAGCAGGTCCTACTGCGCGCCCGGGGTCCGGCACCCCACGACTTGCCCTTCCGGCACTTCCTCCGTGGGTTCCGTGCCCGTCTGACTGGACCCGATGGGTCCGCTCCCACTGTTGTCATCCCAGCCAACTTGGGGCTTTTCTCTGCCTTCGCAGAGGACGGCCTTTCTTATCAGAGGAACCGGCATTCTCTCTTCGATTCCCCCTTATACTCTGGGATGCTATAGCGGTTTGAGTCTGCCTACGGGAAAGGTACAGACTCTGTCCGGTTTGCGTCCCTCTAAAGCGACATGAGACTGCTGCAGGCTTGGGGCGTAGGGCACTAGGACTCAGGGCACTTGTCAGCCTGCGTCCTGCCAACCCTCTCGCTGTCTTTCCCCTCACCTTATGCACAGCACTCACCGCCGCATGCAGTGTCGGAGATCCACCTACTCGATACCGCTCATTCGGATCACGGCCAATTTCGGTGGGCTCTCCTTTATGCTTTACGGAGTCGGCTTTACTCACTGTCTCCGCTGTGCCTCTCCGGCTGAAGACTCCGGTGTCGCGCCATTCTGACGTCTCCGACGCGACCGCCTCCCCCTTTAGCTCCTGCAACTCAGCAAGGAGGACACTCAGCACCTGTAACATGGACAAGCACAGAAAGGCTCAGTGACGATTGACCTTTACCTGGGTGTCAGTCATACTCGCCGACTGCTTCCTGTGAGGCTCCTGTAGCCCAATCGGGTCTCTCCCTGGCACGAGACGGACATTCCTTGGTCCCGGCCTCTATACATTCATTGGCGGGCACACAAGACACACCGTCCAATCCCGTGCCTGTCTCAGGGAGGGACTTCTGGTCCGTGGGGCCATCTTGGCTCCGCTCCTCCTGGTGCGAGGCCATGCTGGCTCTTCGGGTTGCAGCGTCTCCTTCTATGGGCAGCTCTCTCTGCTGCTGCCGACGTCCATAAAGTGCCGCGGTTCGGCGTGCGTCTTTGATCCGTGGGGGACCCCGGGCAGCCCCTGCCTGCTAAACACAAAACAAGCGTAGCCCTCCCTGGCAGGCCTGCCGGCACAGAGGGACCGTGATTCCCGATTCACGTCTGACCAAAAGCGCCTGCCCTCGGCCCTGGCCTTCTTATACGCCACTCTGTCCCAGACGCCTTCATCGGCAGCACACTCATAGGAGCCCGCTGCTCCCCTGCAATGCCCATCGACTCTTGCTGAACCCAGGTAGGGATTCGCCTACTTTCCGGTGGCGATCTGGGGATTTTCTTGTCTTCTCGGGGCCGGTGAGCACTCCGCACCCTCGGAACGTGTGCGGGGGTGCCTGCTGCTCTGGGGCCGTCCACAAAATATTTGTTTTGGGGTCCCTGTCCTGGAACAGACGGGGAGGGCCCCACATTGGGTGCCATTGTAGAATATGACCCGGACACAGACAGACAGACACATTTAAATTACGCCACACACGTTTATTTAGGGTTTCCAAGTCACAATAATTTACTCACAGCAAGCCCCAATACCCCTCAGCTCCAGGGCCAACACAATGCCTTCTCTCTCTCTCTCTGTCTCTTCAGACCGCCTCCTTCTCTCCTCCAGAAACCTTGTCCTTCTTCCACCCGACTCAAGTCCATCTCTGAAGGGAGGCGGCCCCCTTTAAATAAGCACCCAAATGTGCTCCAGGTGTGTTCTCGGCAATCTCCCAAATCTCCCACCGGACACGCCCCAGTGTGGTTGGAAGTGCCGGCTTGTCTCCACCGGAAGCACTCCGGGGTGTCCCTGTTCCTCTTCCCCCCCAGCACTTCCTGGTGTGGCGGAAGTGCTGAGGTTCAAGGTCCTCCAGGTATTGGGGTCCCCCCTGGCGGTGACCACGGGCCCCTACAGGGTCGAGCTTCCCAGCTCTGTACCCACGGCCCCCAGGGCGGTCGCCCCCTCGAGGTCTGGATGATGCACAAGCCCTCCTCTGATCTTCTCGGGCGTCCCGGCTCGGTACCACCCCCATCTGGGTACCACAATGGCTATGTTATGGGAAAATGTGTTTTAACACTAGAATTCTTGTAGCCTACGAAAAAAGTTGTAATCCCAGGCCACCTTAAATTCCTTCGCACCACCTCATCAGCGTCTTTGTTTTGCAAATGTGTTGATCGGCACTGGCAGCCTGCTACAGAGCTCGCTAATGTATTGCGCAAAGTTTCTGTTTGTGATTATGTTTATGATGGTGTTCATACAGTATAAAAAACATTTATATGTTACTTATATAAAAGTCACATCCAATGTTGTTTACCTATATTTATTTAGTTATCTTCCTACAGCATAAACTCACCAGTAGACAGCAGAGCTTTCTGTGTTTGATCAACATAGGCATGCTGACAAGAGTACATGTGCAATGCCACTCTTTATTTAGGAAAAGATCCCAGTCATCCCACGGGAGAAAGACTTTCCGAGACTGTGGTCTACTTGTGACTTTACGCTGTAGGAAGATAAGTAAATAAAAATAGGTAAACATTTGATGTGGCTTTTATATAAGTAACATATACATGTTTTTTTATATAAAGACCATTAAAAAAACATAATCACTAACAGAACTTTGCACGATACCTTGGCGAGCTCTGTCAGCGCTGTTGTTTTGTTAAAGGACATGTGTGTGGCAAATTCACTGGCAGGATGACACCCAACCTCTTGCTTCATCCAATGTTGCCACCTTTCACCTTTATGCCTGGTGAATCTGCGTTGTTCTTATTTGTGACTGGACGGTTCTGCGGAGAGGGCTTCTGTTCTCTTTCTCCGATATACAACCCTCATCCTCATCTCTGTTATAGCATATCTTTATTTAAAAACTAACAGTGTCAGATTGGGGTGAGCATGAATTTTACTCAGAGACTAAAACTGAATAATAAGAAAACGCTAACCTTTTCAAGTACCATAAATTTACACCAGCTATTACAGATTCAGATCAAATGTATGTTTTTATTCATTAATAGAAACAATAAGAGCAGCTCACTACTCAAAACGGTAAAAGCAAGAAAGACCCAGAATTGAACATGCAACCTGATTGTGAGACAGCAGTTCTTACTTCTACACAAGCGAAGGCGGACATGTCAGTATTGTCCCCTAACCCAATTTCATTTTCTTTGGTTATATTCTTGAAAAACTTGGGAAATATTTGGACTTCAAAATTTGGTTAAGAGTGGTGGGTGGTATCACTCAAGGGTCAGGGCTAGAGCTTCTGCTATTTTTAATATATATGAATGATTTGCATAGGGAATATAAATAACAATACTAAACTAGGAGGATTGTCAGATAATCTAGAATCCTTTGAAGCATACAGAGGGATTTGAACAACATACAGGCTTGGACAGATTAAATTGGCAGATGAAATTTAATATAAGTAAATGTAAAGTATTACATGTAGGAAATAAAAATGTTAGATTTGATTACACAATGGGAGGTCTGAAAATTGAAAGTACACCTTAAGAGAAGGTCTTAGTGGACTCAGTGCTTATCAACTGCCAGGCAGTGTTCAGAAGCCATTAAGAAGGCTAACAGAATGTTAGGTTATATAGTACAATGTGTAGATTACAATGCATGGGTGAGGCCCCACCTGGAGTACTATGTTCAGTTTTGTTCTCCATACTACAAACTAGACATACTGTAGGTATGAAAGTCCCTGTCTAACACACTACTAGGTAACTTATTCCAAGTGTCTATGGTTCTCTGTGTGGAAAAAAAAATTCCTAATGTATGTGCAAAATTTACCCTTAATAGGTTTGCAATTGTGCCTCTGTGTTCTTATTGAGCTCATTTTAAAGTAACAGTCTCGATCCACTGTGCTAATTCCCTGCATAATTTTTAACACTTCAATGTCACCTCTTAACCTTCCTTTGCTTAAACTGAAAAGGCTCAGCTCTTTTAATTTTTCCTCATAACTCATCCTCTGCAGTCCTGGAATCAGCCTAGTTGCTCTTCTCTGGACTTTTTCTAATGCTTCTACAGTGCATCCGGAAAGTATTCACAGCGCATCACTTTTTCCACATTTTGTTATGTTACAGCCTTATTCCAAAATGATTAAATTCATTTTTTTCCTCAGAAATCTACACACAACACCCCCATAATGACAACATGAAAAAAGTTTACTTGAGGTTTTTGCAAATTTATTAAAAATAAAAAAATTGAGTAAAGCACATGTACATAAGTATTCACAGCCTTTGCCGTGAAGCTCGACATTGAGCTCAGGTGCATCCTGTTTCCCCTGATCATCCTTGAGATGTTTCTGCAGCTTCATTGGAGTCCACCTGTGGTAAATTCAGTTGACTGGACATGATTTGGAAAGGCACACACCTGTCTATATAAGGTCCCACAGTGACAGTTCATGTCAGAGCACAAACCAAGCATGAAGTCAAAGGAATTGTCTGTAGACCTCCGAGACAGGATTGTCTTGAGGCACATATCTGGGGAAGGTTACAGAAAAATTTCCTGCTGCTTTGAAGGTCCCAATGAGCACAGTGGCCTCCATCATCTGTAAGTGAAGAAGTTTGAAAACCACCAGGACTCTTCCTAGAGCTGGCCGGCCATCTAAACTGAGCGATCGTGGGGAGAAGGGCCTTAGTCAGGGAGGTGACCAAGAACCTGATGGTCACTCTGTCAGAGCTTCAGAGGTCCTCTGTGGAGAGAGGAGAACCTTCCAGAAGGACAACCATCTCTGCAGCAATCCACCAATCACGCCTGTATTATAGAGTGGCCAGACGGAAGCCACTCCTTAGTAAAAGGCACATGGCAGCCCGCCTGGAGTTTGCCAAAAGGCACCTGAAGGACTCTCAGACCATGAGAAAGCAAATTCTCTGGTCTGATGAGACAAAGGATTGAACTCTTTGGTGTGAATGCCAGGCGTCACATTTGGAGGAAACCTGGCACCATTCCTACAGTGAAGCATGGTGGTGGCAGCATTATGCTGTGGGGATGTTTTTCAGCGGCAGGAACTGGGAGACTAGTCAGGATAAAGGGAAAGATGACTGCAGCAATGTACAGAAATATCCTGGATGAAAACCTGCTTCAGAGCGCGCTTGACCTCAGACTGGGTCGACAGTTCATCTTTCAGCAGGACAACGACCCTAAGCACACAGCCAAGATATCAAAGGAGTGGCTTCAGGACAACTCTGTGAATGTCCTTGAGTGGCCCAGCCAGAGCCCAGACTGAACATCTCTGGAGAGATCTTAAAATGGCTGTGCACCGACTCTTCCCATCCAATCTGATGAAGCCTTGAGAGCTGCAAAGAGGAATGGCCGAAACTGGCCAAGGATAGGTGTGCCAAGCTTGTGGCATCATATTCAACAAGACTTTTGAGGCTGTAATTGCTGTCAAAGGTGCATCGACAAAATATTGAGACAAAGGCTGTAAATACTTATGTACATGTGATTTCTCAGTTTTTTTTATTTTTAATAAATTTGCAAAAACCTCAAGTAAACTTTTTTCACGTTGTCATTATGGGGTGTTGTGTGCAGAATTCTGAGGAAAAAAAATGAATTTAATCCATTTTGGAATAAGGCTGTAACATAACAAAAGGTGGAAAAAGTGATGCGCTGTGAATACTTTTGGGGTGCACTGTATACTTGATGTTATTTTAGAAGAGTGGAAAGGAATTGCTGATCTTTGTTGAGCTGAATGAACCGTTCTCATGCAGATTATTCTAATGTACAAAGGTCATATTGTAGAATTCTTATGCACAAATATTCAACTAAATGCTGCACAACAAATTGCATTGGACACTATCATGATTTTGGCTTATCAAAAATTGATTTAAATATAAATTTTTTTTTTCATTTTCAATAATGAATTTTATTATCCACAAAATTAAGAGAGTAGTGATGGGTACTGCTTTCAGCTTGAGTAGAGTAAATCTTTCTGTGGCACACTTTTAAAAACAACTATCCATATGCCAAACATAGCTTTGAAAGGTTACATATATAGATTATGTATTTTTAGTCTGGAAGGGAGAAGTACAGTTGCTTTTATGTTTCCATAAATATATCAACAATTGTGCCCCCAACCTGTCTTTTACATTTAATTATTTATAAGCTTACTTCTGTTCCATTTTTGAATACTACCGTTTGTATCACTGACAGTTCACTTCAATTTTCATTATTTAGAAAACTCACTGACCGTAATGCTTCTAGCTTTCATCCTAGGTCTCTGATAAATAATTTATCCATTTCCGATTTTTTCAGTTATGCCACATTTGTTCAGAAACAATTTTATCTATTTGGCCAATGAAATGAACACAAATTTTCATTAAAAAGGTTATCAGAACACATGTACAGTATTAATAAATTGCATATATATGTATTATTTCTGAATAAGGATATGTTTTCACTCCACAACAGAAAATCAAAACGAATAGATTTGTATGAGTTTTAATCTGATGCTCTCAACACAGGTTAATCCTGTTCTCTGCATCATACTAAAGCACTGGCACATTTTTTTCAGACACCCTGCTGTTTGTATTTTATCATGGCTGAAATATCAGGCACTTTTTAGCAAATTGTATCCTGCCTGCCTTTTCGTAGCCTCGATCAGATGTTACACAATCTTTAAAACCAGGTCACTCTGCCAGCTTATATAGTATTATCTGCACAAATTTCATCAAGTGTAACTACATACTGACTCCTCTACTTCTGTTACATTAAATCATTGATCTAACTGTAGTACAAACAGGTTGTTAATTTATTGGTATATACTTGTCCATTATTTTACATTGATAATACTTGATGTACCATTAGATGCCACATGTGAACCATTTGGATCAAATGACTCCCAAGAGATTGCTGTCCACAACAGTTCCCAACTACTTCTTACAACTGGCCACAGACATTACCAGTTGAAGGCATCCTTTGGCTTTCTCCAAATGTCATTGATCTAACTGTAGTACAAACAGGTTGTTAATTTATTGGTATATACTTGTCCATTATTTTACATTGATAATACTTGATGTACCATTAGATGCCACATGTGAACCATTTGGATCAAATGACTCCCAAGAGATTGCTGTCCACAACAGTTCCCAACTACTTCTTACAACTGGCCACAGACATTACCAGTTGAAGGCATCCTTTGGCTTTCTCCAAATGTAAAACCCTTTTGGTGTAGGAAATACTGCAGGATAAAAGTTCACTAATCAGACCAAGTTTCCGTGCTCCATTGCTCAAGGGTCCAAGTTTTTCTGTAAATACACTAGATTAAACATCTTTGGGTATTGGAATTGGAAACAAATGGTTTTGAATGGCAGCTGTAACTTAAACTCTAGTTTAGTGAAGCTCATGATTTACAGTTTTTGTTGAGTCTGGGTCATGGAGATGCTGATTCAATTCTGTGGCAGTTTTTGATGTTGTATTTTTGTGTTATTTAGCGATTATTCTGTGAAGTGTCCATCTGTCCCTGTCAGTGGGGGTTTGAATTGTAACCACAGTTTCTTTTTGCTAATGAAGTTTCTCCATGTTTGGACATACTGTACATTGTTTACGTTGTCATAACATTTGAGGTTTTGCAGCCTTTTTTTATTTTTGTGACCAGTGCACCTGTATTTAGAGAAACAGCTATTTGGATTTTTTTTTGAAACCCTGCTAGTTGCTTTAAGGTATTGTATGTTGAGGTATGAACTTTCAGACCTGTTTTGTAGCACATATACTACTAATCAGCAATCAGCCTAATTTACAGTGGCATTTAAAACTGTGATTTAATTGCTTCAAATTTGAGCTGCATTTTCTTGTGGAGTTTGTGCTATTTTGTCTAGTGCCTGTATTTCTAAGAGAATATGTACCCCTAACAAAATACACCACCCATCAGGAGGTCAGCTCTCTGCTGTTTTGTAATAGAATAAATGGAATTGAAAATGAATGGATGAATAAAATAAACCTGAAGATATATGTAAGTGTTTTTGAATACTGTAGAATCAATTCATGTTAATTTTCAAATATATCAGATCAATTTAATTTAAAACTCCCTGATTATTTCAAGATTTCTAAAATACATTTGAGGCATTTGAGGTGGGGCAGGTCATTGTTTCTGCTACCTTACAGTTCTTCAGGCTTAGATTTCATTCTAAATTAGGGCACTACCTGTGTAAGGTTTTTTTATGTTCTTCTGTGACCTTGTCTGTTTTCTCTGTTTTTCCCCCCTCTCCCAAAGATGTAAAACAGGTCCTGTTTAGGTGAACGTGGGTGTATGCATGTGTGCCATCTGATTGACTGGCACCTCACCGAGCACTGATTACTGCCTTGTAAAAAAAAAACACTCTTAGAAAATAACTAGGTAGATGCTATATTACTGTCACAGCTTTTAGAACAAAGAAGTCTATTCTTTATTTTAATTAGAACAAGATTAGATGATTCTGCCCAACATAACTCATCACTCTCTATTTACCTGCCTCTTGCAAAATAACATCCATTTGGGTTTTGAAAGTCCCTGAATTGCTACTGTTTGCTTGGAAACTTATATGATTTATTGATATAATGGGCTTCTTTTTCACAGTACACTTGGATTTTAGGGCTAAGGAAATGAATGAACAGATTTTGGTCTTAATAATTCATGGTTCCTTCATGATCAGATTCTGGACAGTTTATTTTACAGTAATGCAGGAAAGTAGTGTAGTCTAGTGGCTAGGTTGCTGCACCTAAAATCAAAACACTGCCTCTTCATGATCCACCATTGCTTCTACAAACCCTGAGCTAGACTTTTAGCCTGACTGTTCTTCAAATATAAATATGTCTACATACGGTATACCCAAACAACTCTAATGTATCCTTTCTAGACCTTTGAAGTTGTCTTAAGTAAATGTGTCTGCCCAGTAAATGCAGTAAATTAATGTGTTTTTCATTTTCCAAATTTTCTTATTTCAATCCAAAGCTATGAGTAATAAAAATAGCAAAAAAATATAGCTGACACAGAGCTAAAAGTGTTGCAAAAAATGATTTCTAATGAAGAAAATCAGTTATTTAATTGAGTCCATATGTAATACTAATGTTTTGAAACATAAAAAAGAAACTGGGTAGCATGGTGGCGAGTTTCAACACCCAATCCTTATTGGTATAGGGTAGGCACATCTCATGCCACAAAGCTGTACAGGGTAAGTTAATTGTTACATTTAAGTTGGCCCCATGTGACTGTGTTTATTAGCGCGCCCAGTGATGAACAAGTGCCCCACCAAGAGCTCTTTACTCTGTAGCATAGTCTGCAGTGACCAAAGGCTTTTGCTCCAATACTTTGCAGTTCACAGTTTCTTAACTCTTTGAGATAATAGAATTTATTATTTAATCCCACAGCTATTTTTCTTTCTGCTACATCATGTCATTCATATATTGTAGAAGTTTTTCCTGAGAATATCATCCAAATGATTTGTGGACAGGTTGAGATTAATACATTTCAGGACATCACTTTTTTCTCTCCAATTTGCTTCCAAATATTTTTTCAAAGCAGAAATTTCACAATGATCACACACAGATAAAGGGGATCCAGTTAAATGCTGCAGTGTTAAAAAAATGGACAAACTTTAAAGCAAAACTAAATGAATAAGTCTTAATTAACACAATAAATGTGAAATGAACTTGTTAAGTTAGACTAAGCATTGTCACACACGTGCAATTAGGAGGCAGTCAAAAAGCCTAAAGGTGAGTTAAATATCGTGAGACGAGGGGTTGTCATGTCATACTTACCTGAATCTCTTCATCTCTCAACAGGAAAACTGAAGAAAAATAATCACTTCCATTTCCAGGTTCCAAAATGACTGCCATGACGTCACATCCGGCGGCCCAACTTGACATCACATCCGGCCATTAAGAATGACTTCACTTCTGGTTCCTACAAAATAACGTTGTTTCCGGCTCCTGCATTCAACATCGTTTCCTGCCAACCATTTCCTGTTCCCATAATTCATTTTGTATAAAAACGCCATCTTGTCTCTTAAACTTTGTCAAATGCTACAATACAGTACTTTTATTTCGCTATTTTGCTTTATTTTTGTCTGTAGGACAATATATGGGGATGGTCCCCAAAACTTTATTTTTGTGGAGTTTCTTTTTTATTGTGATATTTCCACAATTGGTGTAGCCGGCAGGATTTGTTTTTTTGAAGATGACAGAAGAACAGGACCTCAACACAGTGCTTTCGAGATTTCGACGATCATGGATGAGCTACATACTTTACAAGTGCAGATGGGCGAAACTCGGACACAGCTAGCCGAGTCCGAGGCTCGCACCGCAGTACGGATGAAGGCCGCTCAGTCATTACCAACCCAATTAACATATTTAATGGAGGATGATGATATTGAAACATATTTTTTGGTTTTTGAGCGAACCACAAAGTGGAAGGCATGGCCGAGGTCGGAATGGGTGTACCTAATGACCCCCTACCTGAAGGGGATAGCGTAGAGGGCTTATTACAATTTAACCGAGGAGCAGGCCGTAGACTATAACGTAATGAAAACTGAGGTGTTCAAACGCTATGGCATATCTCTGGAACAGCAGGTGAGGGAATGGAGGGGAGTGGCAGTTTGATCCCGAACAGCCTTTAAGAACACAGGCGTTCGAGGCATGGAGTAAGGTTTGTCGTTGGCTAAAGTCCGATATAAACAACTCCCACAAGATGGCCAGGCTAGTTGCGTGTGAGACCTTCATTCATGCCCCCCCTGATAATATCGCCCAGCAAATCCGGAAGCAAAACTTTGAAAACATGGACACCTTGATCAAGGTCACTGAACGTCACTGGACAGCTTGTAAATCTGGGCGATCGGAACGGTTCTCTTGCCGTACTCAACAGGCATGTGGGGCAGCCCCTGAGCCCTCTCGACAAGCTCCAGAGCCTGCCGTCTGTAAAAGGGACAGACAGTTCAGCCTTGCCGGTTGTTTCAAGTGTGAGGAGGTTGGTCATCTGTCCCCAAATTGCACTAACGAACCCATGGATTGCTCACTGGTGAAGGGAGAAAGGTATTGTGCCACTGTGATTAACCCTTTGTCTCTTCCTTATACAGGTGCAGTTATTATAAATGGCCGGAAGGTAAGGGCAATGTTCGATTCCGGGAGTAACATTTCTATTGTTGCTTCCCAATTCATTTTACCGCGACAGTGGCTTAAAATAAAAACTAGCCTAAGATGTATTCATGGGGATATTATAAGACTGCTAACTGTATGATTTTTGTGGATCACATTATGACTAAAATGACTATGGCAGTACTACCGGATGCCCCATTTCCAATCATATTAGGGAGAGATTGGAAAGAAATTAACAGCGGTAAAAACGTAACTGCTCCTGGAAAGAATTTGGGCTTAATAATGGAGAGTTTTTCTACTCCGACTGCCTCCACGCCATGTACAATGGTCGCTAGGACCCATACAGGTACCCAGTGCGAAGGAGTCGATGTCCCATCGTCCTCTGCGGGAGCTATTACACTTAATGTAGAGGACATGGTGGTAGAAGCCCCTCCCATTGAGGTCAATAGAGACCCTATTCAAAATTTATCGGCCCAATTTCTAATCACCCCTTCTTCTTTTAAAAGAGAACAATGGAATGATGATTCCTTAAAATTTGCGAGGAATGCAATATTATCTACCAGGGTCATACAACCCTAGATCCCAAAGCCACTGATGCCTTTCTTTGTAATAAAAAATGAACTATTGTACCGAGTGGCAGAACACGGGGGTGAAGTGAGAGCATTGCTGCTAATACCGCGCACTTATCGGCGACAAGTGTGTGAACTAGCGCATGCTCACCTTCTAGGAGCCCATTTAGGCTCTGAAAAAACATTGGAGAGAATAAAGCTCCGATTTTATTGGCCGGGAATAAATGAGGAGGTCCGACAATTTTGTGCTTCGTGTCCCGAATGCCAACTTCGTCAGATTCCTAGGAGGGACCAAGCTCCTCGTTCCCCTTCCCCTTATTGATGTACCATTTGAACAAGTCGGTATTGACCTCATAGGACCGTTAGAACCCTCGTTAAAAGGCTTTAAATATATTTTAGTTCTAGTATACTATGCCACTCGATTTCCAGAAGCTGTTCCCTTGCGCTCAGGCTACTTCGAAAAACATTGCACAGGAATTAGTAGGAATATTTGCACCTGTAGGGATCCCCAAAGAGGTTCTGACAGACCAAGGGACTCCTTTCACTTCGGAGACGTTCAGGAAGGTGGCTAAATTACTCAGAATAAAACATCTGAAAACATTGGTCTATCACCCCCAAACAGACAGGTTGGTAGAACAATTGATCAAACATTAAAACAGATGTTACGTAAAGTAGTTAATGAGGATGGGAGAAACTGCGATCAGTTACTTCCTCTCGTATTGTTTGCCTATCGGGAAGTCCCACAGGCTTCTACCCGGTTTTTCTCCGTTTGAATTATTATATGGAAGACAACCCCGTGGGCTATTGGACATGTTAAAAGAAGGTTGGGAAGAGGAGGTCCTTCCTACCTCAAATATACTTGAATATATCGCGCAATTACGTGATAGATTGGAAAAAATTAGACCTATACTAAAAGAGAATTTGGAGAAATTCAAGCAGCACAGTCTCGTTATTATAATAGAAACACCACCATTCGGGAATTTGTCCCGTGTGATCGTGTAATGGTGCTCATTCTGACTTTCCACTCTAAATTGTTGGCACATTGGCAAGGCCCTTACGAAATTAAGAAAAGAAAAGGACTCATAGATTATTTGGTTAAATAACCAAATCGTTGACAGAGTGAGGGAGTATATCATATAAATTTGCTGAAGCCCTGGAAGGATAGGGGAAATTGATCCCTCCTCCGGCCAGCCTCACTCCCTCTTCATGTAACACTCTTGCCTTAATTTCAGACCTGATTTGACCCCGGAACAAAAACAGGACCTAGAAATGGCTATCCTGTCAATACCAGAAGTTTGTAAATGAGCTACCAGGACGGACTGCTCTGATTGAGCATGACATTATTACTGACCTGGGGGTAATTGTCAGAGAAAGACCTTATAGGCTCCCAGAGGCAAAGAAAGAGGAAATGCAGTTGGAAATTAGATGAATGCTGGAATTAGGGGTTATTGAAGAAAGTTATAGCCCCTGGTCTAGTCCAATTGTCTTGGTTCCTAAACCAGATGGGTCGCGGAGGTTTTGTAATGACTTTCGATGACTTAATCAGGTCTCTAAATTTGACGCTCATCCAATGCCGCGAGTGGACAATTTATTCGATCGGCTTGGGAATGCTCAATTCCTAACTACTCTTGACATGACTAAAGGGTATTGGCAAATTCCCTCAAAGGCCTCCGCTAAACTAAAACACTTTTAGTACACCAAGTGGACATTGGCAATACACGGTTCTTCCTTTTGGCTTGCATGGGGCACCAGCAACCTTCCAACGTCTGGTAGATACACTGCTACGGCCCCACAATACATTTAGTGTCGCTTACCTGGATGACGTAGTCATTTATTCCGGCACATGGAAGGAACATGTATTGCAGGTTAAAACGGTGCTCTCCACACTGGCGCAGGCAGGACTTCGCATTAATCCAAAAAAATCTTTAAGGTTTAAGAGAAGCCAAATATTTGGGCTACCTGGTGGGGTGGGGGGCACTGTTAAACCACAATGTTCCAAAATTGATGCCATCATAAATTGGCAGGTTCAAGCATTTCTGGGCTTGGTGGGATAATATCGCCATTTTGTACCTCGTTTCTCTGAAATTGCTACGCCCTTATATAATTTAACAAAGAAAAGAGCACCTTTAAAAGTGGTATGGGATGATAAGGCTGATAATGCATCCAGTGACTTAAAACTGGCCCTTATGTTAGCACGTTTTGAAATCTCCTGATCTTTGTTTTCCTTTCATACACCAGACTGAAGCATCAGACACAGGATTAGGAGCCGTGTTGAGCCAATGCATCGATGGTGCTAAACACCCCATCATGTACCTCAGCTGGAAACTGCTGGACAGGGAGACCAGGTATGCCGTGGTGGAGTGAGAAGCCTTGGCGAATAAATGGGCTATCACACAGTTAAGGTACTACCTATTGGGATGGGAATTTACTCTGGTGACGGATCATGCTGCTCTACAGTGGATGTCCCTTCACTGGGAGTCTAATCCCCGTGTCACTAGGTGGTTTTTTGGACCTTCATCCTTATCATTTTAGTGTTATCGTAAAGGTTCCTTGCAGGCCAACACAGATGCTCTCTCCCGTGCCCACGGCCTCTTGGTGCAGGTTGCCCGAATTGGTGGGTCTGAGCTGGGGGGGGGGGGGGGGTCATGTCACATACGTGCGATTAGGAGGCAGTCATAAAGCTTAAAGGTGAGTGAAATATCGTGAGACGAGGGGATGTCACGTGGTTCTTACCTGAATCTCTTTGTCTCTGAACAGGAAAACCGAAGAAAAATAATCACCTCCATTTCCGGGTTCCAAAATGGCCACCATGACGTCACTTCCGGCAGGCCAACATGACATCACATCCGGCCATTACAAATGACTTCACTTCTGGTTCCTCCAAAATTACGTTGTTTCCGGCTCCTGCATTCAACGTCATTTCCTGCCAACCATTTCCAGTTCCCGTAATTCATTTTGTATAAAAACGCCATCTTGTCTCATAAACTTTGTCAAATGCTACAATACAGTACTTTTGATCATTTATTTTGCTATTTTGCTGTATTTTTGTCCGTAAGACAATATATGGGGACGGCCCCCAAAACTTTATTTTTGTGGAGTTTCTTTTTATTGTGATATTTCCACAGCATCTATTTAAATGCAGTGTAAGATGACGCTATATAGCACCCAACCCAACACAGATTGAACACGGGAGGCACATGTAAAATAAATAAACTGTTTATTTTTTCTTCCCCTGTGGGCACACGTCTTACCCGTGTCCCCAAGGCAATACACAGTCCCAACCACAGCACACAATGGAACACAAAAGCCCTTTTCCTCTCGGCACCACCACTTCTCCTCAGCAGCTTTGTCCTCTTCCCACCCGACTCTGGCTCCTGAGTGGTGGTTGCTGGCTCCCTTTTATTGGGTACCCGGAAGTGCTCCAGGTGGTTGATTATCGACATCCAGCTGCACTTCCGGGTAAGGCGAAACCAGTGCCCAAAAGGGGCCAGCCGCTCCTTTTGCAGCACCCAACAGAGCTGCACAGAACTCCAACCGCCTTGAAGCCCTGGGGGAGTCCGAGGCACCTCTGCAACCCAGGGAGGCTGCCATCTAGCGTCCAGGGGGAGTTACTGGGCTTCCCACCCTTGTCCCCCTGGCAGATGTGGTGAAGGGCATCCCGGCCAGGCATGGACCCCGGCCATCCGTCACAGCAAGAATTACCTTCTTATTGCAGAACTGATTAGAAAAATTGCACATACACATTTGGGAACCCTGCGCTGAGGATCAAATTTCTCTACTGACTCATTTGTAAAACTTACTTGTGTAAATCGAGCTGACACAGTTTCTTATCTCTTAAAAACATGGAGGAAAAGAACAGCCACCTGCTTTGATACTGTTTACACTTTTTAAGGCTCTTCTTTTAACCTACATCAGCCCAATTGCTTTGCAAGCTTTTTATGTTTCCACTTTATTGTATATGCATACCCTGCATCCTGCCCTTGGATGAGTGGGTTAGGAAAAAGGATGGATGGATTTATATGCATAACTAGTAGGATTTTACTCTAATGATAACCTTTCCAGAAGTACCGAATTTCTAACTGAGTTAGTATTTTAGTTTGATGCAATCAGCACTAGGGATACCCCATAATTTGCTGTAATTTTAGAAAGTCATTCTTTCCAATTACACAACAGAATACAGCATTCATATCAAAATAAATGCTGAATTAAATTATACAAAATGTTACAGAGCTCTGCTGCAGAGCCTTATGTATGACCCAGATTTAACTTAAGCAAAGGTATGCAGGATTTTTTTTCCAGTAAATAATTAATAAAGCATTCTGCAGAATAATAAAATTTTATTTAATACTTTTCTACAGGATAGTTAATTTCATACTATATCTTTTTTGTAAGTTTATAGTTATTTATTTTTAAACACTTAATTTTCCAGCTTTCCATATACAGTATATAATCAATTACTGACCATCCTTCATTTGCCCAAACATTCAAACAGTGCAAATTGTTTGGAATTTCTAAACTTTTATTAAAATTCTTGGATAAATATTGTGACAATTAAGAGTCCAAGACATCATAAAGGTTTGGGGCAGCCACCCATATATTGTTTTTCCCAGCTGCAAAAGGGTTTTAAATCAGAAGCACAATGTGCATATCACAGAGTCCAAAACAGAACGGACTATAGTAGCCCAAGATGGAGACATTAAAGGTCTGGAGAGGAACTGATGTCATCAAAATGGCTGGAACCAGAAGTGATGTCATCAAAGGGGTCAGCTTCAGGAGTGATGTCAGCAAAGGGGCCGGCTTCGGAAGTGACGTCATCAAAGGGGCCGGCTTCAGAGGTGACGTCTTCTGAGACGCCGGAACCTTGCAGGATTTCCCGGGAAAGGTCTGTAGGAAACTGAGAAAGATAGTCAGCGCACTCCGCCACCCCCTGGTCGGATGTTTTTATTACACTTACTCAGACCCTTTAGCTGCCTCCTACTCGCACGTGTGTGACAATACACAAAGTGAGAAACAGAATATACACTTTGTGCCTTTTTTAAATTGATATTTAAGATTGGAACCCTCATAATATTTCATGTGCAGCAATGTAATTTATTGCCATTTACAAGATGACAGTTAATTTCTAATTAGCAAAAATGTCATTCTAAACATTCTTTTTGGTGTTCTCTAGAAAAAAATAAGATGTCTAGCTCAAAATCCTCATGGCTACATCTTTGAAGCCTGAACTGAATAATACTAATAATTAATAATAATAATTCTTTACATTTATATAGAGCTTTCTCACTACTCATTTATATAAAGAGTGGGGAGCCACTTCAACCACCACCGATTTGCAGAATCCACCTGGATGATGCAATGTCAACCATTTTGCATCAGTACGCTCACCAAGCATTAGCTATTAAATGGTTAAGGTGTTGAAAGATAGTTAGCCAATTACAGACAAGAGATGATTAGGGCACCAGAGTACCTTGGCCATGGAGGGCAATTTAGCCTGGACATTGGGATACACCCTACTCTTTCCAAAGGATGCCCAGAGATCTTTAATGATGAGAGAGAGTCAGAACCACAGTTTTACGTCTCATATAAAGAATTGCATGATTTTTACAGCACAGTGTCCCCTTCACTGCACTGGGGCATTGAGATCCATATTCAGACCACAGATTAAGCAGCCCCTGTTGACCTTCCCAACACCTCTTCCGGCATCAATCCAAGCTTTTCCTAGATGGTCTGCCATCCAAGTACTGGAAGGACCCAAACATACTTAGCTTCAGTGGATTTCCTGTTCTGAAGTGCAAATGTTATGGCTGCTGACTGCAAAGACTGGAAGCAATGACCTATGATGTTTAAGTGCATTATGGCTGATTTTGGGAAGTAACAGATAAAGTATATTTTGATTTTTAATTGATAGCCATTTATGATTTACTTTTATTTCACTTTTATTCTTTTGATATTGTCTATAAACCATTAGTTAATAATGCGTCTGACTATTAGGATTTTTACAGGTGTCACAATAATGGACAGGAGACATAAAAAAAGATTTGGGGCAGCCACCCATGTATTACGCCCTGGCTGCAAAAGGGTTACATTTTGTCGAGTTGTGTCTGGTTCAAAGTCCATAACAGAACTGAAGACATGTGGCAAAGATGGAGGCTTTAAATATCTGGACTGGAAGTGATGTCATCGGGACAGGAAGTGACTTTCTCATTGGTGCTGGAAATGGCGTCATCGCGACCGTTGAAACTGGAAATGATGTCATCACAGGTGCCGGAACCCTGTGGGATTTCCCGTGAATGGTTTGCAGAGGATTGAGAGAAAAAGTCAGTGCACCTTGCCACCCCCTGGTCAGGCATGGAATTGTGATTACTCGGACCCTTTAGCTGCCTTCCATGTGCACGTGTGTGACACAGGGTTCTTTATCAACATCAGTAATGATATTTGTGTTAAACAGAGTCCTATAATTTTTAATTTTAAAAGTGTGCACCTTTTTTGTGTCTTTCCAGTAGATCATGCACAATAAATGCTCACCTCATTTTGCGCCAGTAGTGCTTTTAATTTTATAAAAATAACTCTACTAAAAACTAAACTTTTCCTTTTTTATTATTAAGTCTAATATATTGCAGCATTTGTCTAATTATTGGTAGCAGGCCTAAACTCTGCACTTTGCACTCAAGTTGTACATGAGCAGTGTTCAATCAATCAGTTCTGTTCTATAATCATTTTAAATTCACTTAATTCAGTGTTCATGGTTTATTACAGTGAGATCCATCCATCCAGAAAATTACCCTGTATTGCACCACAGAGTACGCTTACACACTCTCAGTTACACCAAGATACAGTAATTTAGAGTCACCAATCAATACAGCTTACAGGTTTTTGGAGTATGTGTGTGATAAGAGGCTTGCAGCAAAGCGCAATTTTTAAATAAATGATTGGGTCCTTGAACTTGCAGGTTCCAAACAGGTGTAGGTGTGCGCATGCAGGTTCTTCTCCAGGGTTGATTGGAGTGCTTGGTTGATTGCAAATTAATTTGCAAATGTGAGCAGGTCATTCAGATGTCTCATTCATACCTCAGATGGCATAGAGGGATAACACCTGCACCCAATGATTCAGTACAAGAGGAGCCTGTGTGGTAGTAAGAAGGGGTCAAGATGAAATTAGTTCAGAACAATGGAAGACTGTGAGTGATCACATAGTTGGGTGCTTGAGCAAAGACAGAGAGAGAGAGGAAGGAATGCAGTCGGCAGGTATCCTTCAATAAGGGCACGTAAATAAAGGCGAGCTTCAAAAGGGCGACCTCAATTGGGTGCAGCGAATAAAGATGCGGCGTAAATAAAGGTGAGCTTCAAAAAGGGTGACCTCAATTGGCCGCAGCGAATAAAGGCAAACGCAACAAAATTATTACAGAAAATTTATTAGATAAAGGCAATGATTGAACGTATAAAAAGGCGAAAGCAAGAATATTAAAACATCCAATTAATTAATGCATGAACTTCTAACGAACTATTTCTGGAACAAATTTGTGAAGAAAATTTATTAGATAATCCAATCCTATATTCAGTGCATTTCCAGATGTGTTTCCCATTGATAGTTTTCTCCTTTCTGAATGTGTAGCCTTCGGCTACGAGTAGATCTGCACCTTTGTTGCTCTTCACATATTCCAGAGCCATTTGAACTAAATTATCTACGAATGCCTTTATTCGTCACGCTCCAATTGAGGTCGCCCTTTTGAAGCTCGCTTTTATTTACACAGGCCTTTATTCGCCGTGCCCAATTGAGGTTGCCCTTTTGAAGCTCGCCTTTTTGTGCGCGCCCTTATTGAATAGAGCCCAGGCGGCAGCCTCATGGTAAAGCAAATGGAGAAATGGAGGTTGCAGGTACAATGGTGATGGAGTCCTTCCTGTAGGGAGCCAAGAGATTCCAAGAGTGCGAGAAGGAAGATGGGAGGACAGCTGACTCCAATTGGTCTGGCAGATACTGACAGGCAGCCAAGGACAAGTGTTGGCAAGTAGGACCACAGGTGATAAAGTCTCCGACAGCTCAGGAAGCCATAGAGTGAGCTGGGGGAGACAAGCAGAGAGGAAGTTGCACTGGGCTCATTCAAAGAATATGAGAAAGAGCACAGACCCCATGACAGTGTTGTTTTACTCTGGTTTTACTTTTGGATAACTGGAATTTTAACTCATGGACTATTCACTGATTTTAGGAATTATTTATTTATTTAAGGAAGATCATTTTTAAGCACTGCACTCTTGTACACTATTTGTTTGTTGGGTTTTTAATAAAAGCACTTGGCACTTCTGCACCAACCCCTTGCTGACTGTGTGTTCTCATTTACCCAGCTCATGTTGCTTTATGGCTATTGACAGTTGTGGGTTCAAGAGGCACCTGAAGCAACCAGGGAACATGGAACTGACCCAGACCATCACAGTGTGAGGAAACTACTGTGACAATGCCAAGATTGGAATTGACACACAATACTCTAGAGCTGTAACAGGGCAGCTTAGGCCTTATTTTAAAATGGAACATGAATAACTGAGAGGAAATAGTGATTGGGATAATAAAGAGGAACCATCTTTATAGTTATAGAGTGAGGAAAAGGAGAAATAAGATCAGCATTGTCATAAAAGATTCACTGCTTTGTGAACAAGAAAGTTTTAGGATCTGTGAGGGCCAAATGGAAAAATCCTCCTGTGATCAGCAACTATGAAAGAAACTGCTTTTGAGGAATTTCAAAGGGTATGATTTTATTCAGGAATTCAACACACAAGTCAATGGATCTGTGAATCTGGATGAAGTAAAGAGCTTTATTATTATGAGACTGGCATTTTCTCTGCTAAAATGTTCTCATGTTTCAAAAGAATATCAGTATTCTTGGCTAGATATACTTTTCATTCAAGACACAGACATTGAATACAATCCTTAACAAATATACTGTACATACAATCAAATAAACAGGAACACTAATTATACTTTTTTATCAACATAGGTTTATCACTTTTTTGAATACTCTTATTTCCATCCATCCATCCATCCATTTTCCTACCCGCAGAATCTGAACACAGGGTCACGGGGGTCTGCTGGAGTCAATCCCAGGCAACACAGGGCACAAGACACGAACCAATCCCGGGCAGAGTGCCTACCCACCACAGGACACACACACACCAAGCACACACTAGCGCCAATCCACCTAACCTGCATGTCTTTGGACTGTGGGAGGAAACCGGAGCACCCGGAGGAAACCCATGCAGACACGGGGAGAACATGCAAACTCCACGCAGGGAGAACTCGGGAAGCAAACCCAGGTCTCCTTACTGCGAGGCAGCAGCGCGACCACTTCGCCACCATGCTGCCCTACTCTTATTTCTCTAAGACAAATACTGCATATATATATATATATAATATTATATATATATACATATATATATATATATATATATATATATATATATATATAAGTAGAAGCAATTAAAGTTGATTTTGTGTTCTACATTAAAAATGAAAATGATAATTTCAACACAGAGTAGAGTTCTTAAAATTTTATATGAATATCTCAACTGAAAAGTCAAAACTCACTTGTATACTTTCACTAATTTTGTTTTTTACTTGTGTTTAGAATATGTATTAAGATTTACTTCATATTTATGACATCTTGAATTAAGTAAGTTAATTTTGGCATTGTGCTGGTTGCTGTGAACGCCTCCATAGACTTAGTTTCTGCAGGCCATATGTAAATTTGGTGCCATACCAGTTGCCATTTTACTTTTAAGTTGGGGGTTGCAATAACTTCTTGTTGGAATTTTACCTAAAAAATAAAGGAAAAACACTAGAACAAAGAATAAAATGCTTCGTTTAACAAGTTCATGTATCTCCGTAGAATTTATAAGAATACATTGTTACCACTCATTCCAACATTTAAATTTTTTGATCCAGTTCTAATCAGCTCAATTGATGCTAAATCTACATGATCAAAATATTCCAGTACTGACTCATTATTATGACCTGGTACCTTCTAAAGCAAATAATTTAAAGAAGTTTACAAAAGTGACACAGGCTTCTGTGAATCTATGAATTTTTCATCTAAAAAGCAAAAGCAACAAATAAGGGAACCACCATGACTGTGTTTTTTATTTTATTTTTTGTTTTGCAAGACTTTTTTTTTAAAATTAAAGTTCAAGGTGTGTCAATTACCTGACAATCTATAAAATCTCTCTTTTTAAAATACGGCAAAACAAGTAAAGTACCTTTTACTTGATGTGAAGACGGGCGATTCCCACAGGTGGTTTCAGAACCTCTTCACACCTAGTTCATTTTACAAAATATATCTCAATTCAGTTGTAAACCAGTTCTGGAGATAAAAACTGAAAAATGTGTGCTTTCATATTGCAGGATTACTAGGTCACCTTGAAAGAAGACCATGTTCTTTTCTTAGTTTTTGTATTCTTTGTTTTTCTACTTATTCTATTGGTGTTTTTCATCATAGGGCTTTCACAATATAGCTGAAAATTATGCACCATACAAAGATCCTTTCTAAATGTAATGAGGCTACATGAAAGAAGAACTCAGCGTGGTTTAAAGAAAAATTTAAAATATATAGTTGTAACAGCAAGAATAGGAGATTTCTGGAGCTATTAACAGCATGCACCATTACAATGAGCATTACAGAATAAGCAGTTTAATCTAAGCTTCAAATTTGTGAAGTTTATGGGGTGATTTAAGTAAATAGTTCCACTCTGTGCCTTGTTTATTTCAGTTTAGGTATATATGTAGTGAAAACCTATTTTAGCCACATAAGGTGCAAGGCTAGATCACCTCCATCGGCCCAGGCAAGCATCTCCATCCAGAATCGGTTCAACCCTCTCCACTCCCCCACCATGCCAGCAACCCCGGGTGATGTATTTGTTATTGGAGATTCTATCATACGAAACCTAAACATTTCTTGCTCTAAACAGAAATCTTGTGTGCTCATGTACAAGATGTTACGAGAAGAGCACTGACAGTCTTCGAGTGACACAAGAACAGGGCAGTGGGGACTATTGTAATACATGCCGGGGGTAAACGACATGCAATATCGACAGTCGGAGATTCTTAAGACAGATTTCACAGCATTTATTAATGTCACGAAGGAGGGGAGCCTGGCAGCAAGAATCTTCATTTCGGGTCCCTTACCTCTGGCTAGAAGATCAGATGAGTACTACAGTCCGTCTGCTGGCTTTAAACAACTAGGTGAAAGGCTTCTGAGAGGGACAAAACTTCGGGTTTGTGGACAACTGGGATCTCTTCTCTTTGCATTTCTTCAGGTGGGATAGTCTGCATCCTAATAGATTTGCCGCCTGGGTCTTCTCCATAAACATCCATCCATCCATCCATTTTCTAACCCGCTGAATCCGAACACAGGGTCAAGGGGGTCTGCTGGAGCCAATTCCAACCAACACAGGGCACAAGGCAGGAATCAATCCCGGGCAGGGCACCAACCCACCGCAGGACACACACAAACACACCCACACACCAAGCACAAACTAGGGCCAATTTAGAATCGCCAATCCACCTAACCTGCATGTCTTTGGACTGTGGGAGGAAACCGGAGCGCCCGGAGGAAACCCACGCAGACACGGGGAGAAACATGCAAACTCCACGCAGGGAGGACCCGGGAAGTGAACCCGGGTCTCCTAACTGCGAGGCAGCAGCGCTACCACTGCGCCACCGTGCTGCCCTCTCCAAAAACATCTGTAAGGTAATTCATCTCTCTTGAATATGTACTTTTAATTCTAAGTCTTTCCTTAATGCCTTGTTGGGACATGATAACTCTGTGGTGAACTCTTCCTCAAATGTGCACTGCATCAATACTTTAATAACCAACCTCAGTTCATGCAAAAAATCCAGAAAATGCTGTATAAATGTGAATAATTTAATCATCATTTCACCTCTAGATGTGCACATAAAGCTATAACAACAGACATTAAATAAAAAATCTGCACAAAGCGGCATTAATACGAATAAACTCAATTACCATTTCGAACATCCGCAACACTCTGCCAGTTTAGTTCTGCTCTTCTGAGACCTTAAATATGGCCTTATTAAATGTTAGAGCATTTACCAAAGGCATTTTCCATCAACAATCTTATTAGTGAGAAGAAAATCAACTTTCTTACATTAAGTGAAATGTGGCTTAGCTCTGATGGTGTTTTAATTAAATCTGTACCTCCGAATTACAGCTTTATTCATGCGAATCACCAAGGTAATAAAGGAGGCAGTTTAGCAAATATTTATTTGAGTCGGTTAAAGTGTAAAGATGTTGGCTTTGGTACATTCGCATCTTTTGAATATCTTGCCGTTGTTATTCAAGGAGTTTCTCAGTCTCTAGTATTGCCTGTGAATAGACCTCCTAAATATAATGCATCTTTCTTTAAGGAATTGTCAGACATAGTGTCAATTGTAATAACTAACTAAGACAGGTTCCTAAAAGTTGGCAACTTTAATTTTCATATCGATAACCAGTGTGACCCAAAATCAAAGGAATTCATGAATCTCCTACACACTTTTGATTTTAGCCAGTACATTAGTCAGCCAATACACAAAGGGGCGCACACATTAGATTTAGTGATTACTAAAGGATCAAAAGTGGATGTGAGGCAGATCGTGGATATTGGTTTACTATTTAATATAGAAATACTGATAGATAAAATTAATAAGAAGTAATGAGATAAAATGCTTCTTTGATTCATCTGCAGCTTTAAATTTTACTAAGATTTTAAGCAACCAGTCCATTTGTAATGTTTACTACAATAGTGATAATAATGTAAATAGCAAGATAGATAGATAGATAGATAGATAGATAGATAGATAGATAGATAGATAGATAGATAGATAGATAGATAGATAGATACTTTATTAATCCCAATGGGAAATTCACAATGGAAAATTTTAATGCTAAAGTGAGAGCTGATGCTGACATAATGGCTCCTGAAAAGACAGTTAAAAAATCCTCCAGCACTGTTACACCATGGAAGCCCCAAAGAGTGTTTGATTTAAGCAAAACATGCTAGAGAGCTAACCGTAAATGGAAAAATACTAAATTGAATGTCCTCTATGAAATATTGAAGACTAAAATAACAGAATACAACAACATAGTCCGTCTTCAGAGACGGTGCTACTTCTCTAAAATTATAAATATCAGTGTTCATAATCCTAGAGTTTATTTAAAAAAATCACATACAATACAAGAAAAGAACTCAAAAAAGATTCCAGGAAATAATAAAATGTTACTTCAAAGAGGCAACACCAAACCTAACAAAATACAGACTCACAAAACAAAAATGATAAAACCACAGGTGAGAGCTAAATTGATAAACCAAAAGAATGAATTACCATAACTTACACATTAAGAGAGAAATTCATGAAAAGGTACCAAAAACACAAGCAGGTTCTAAAATCTCACTTTTTGTCACTTTCACTTTTTGTGACCAAAAACATCTCAAGGCACATCATTGTTGCACTAACCACAAACGCATTATATATATCTCATACAAGTGCTCAACTGTCCAAAGGCGCAAAACTATCGGAAAAGCTGGTTAAAAAGAGATCAGCTTTTCCAGACACAGCACTTTATGGGCACTTTGCTGGCATCTCCTAGCTGCTTCATTCCTTTGCCTCCCATGCTCTGCCTCAGACGCAGCTCGTATGCCCACTATCCACCAGTTCTGTGAGCATTGCTGGCGACCATATACCATAGACTCTGTCAGCTGGGAGACACATCAGAAGTGCTCTAAGTGTTGTGACTGGAACACCATGTTTGTGGAGCTATTTTTATGACAGCTTCTCAAGGTAGTTCTGTCCTCCTCAGACAGGTCCTGACCACCACTACACTATTATGTCAATGGCATACCAAGGTACCTCACATAGCACACCACTGTGTCACTGGTTGAACACTGATATAGACCAAGGGCTGTCCCAAAGCTGCAGCTTTAGGTGTCCCCGCCCCCTTTGGTTCATCATGTAAAACACAAGTCTAACAATATCAAAGTTCATTACACTAAATAGGTGACAGAATTGATAGACAAAATGTCTACCCTTAATAAACTCAGTCTGCGTTTGTGAAATGATAAATAATGTTCTAATGAACTAACTATTAAGTGCTTTTTTGAGTATTTTGGTGTCCCATTTTACAGGTACATTATATTTAGCGATTTTCAGATGGTGAAGAACCATTTTTTTGGTGAAAGAGTAACTCATATTATTAAATGTCACTGTACTTTGCTAATATTAATAATTATTATTTGGAAGCACTGTCTGGGTAGCTATCTAAAGCAGCAGATTTTCCACTTGTTATCCATTTTGTGCCTCACATGACTGCAGAAAATTACATAGGTTAGTCTGATGTGGAGTACCAAGTCTATTCAGAAAAAATATACTGCATATGACCCTAATCATTTTAAGGGTACCACTTGTTGCTGCCTCATAGTTCCAGCAAAATAATATTCTGGAACTATCTGTATGACTACTTTCTATGTTTGCAGCCACATTCCAACAAACATGTTAGGCAGTCCGGTGATTCAAAATTGTCCTGGGATGAATAAGTGTGAGTACTCTGCGATAAACTAGTGTCCAATTTGGGTTTGGTTTCTGACCAGTTCCAGATATGGCTGGAAAAGGATCTAGATTCCCATGGCATTAGCATGTTGCAGAAATGTACTGATAATTATTATTAGATTCATATAAGTACAAATATATTGAGCAGATCTTAAATATTTAATTATTTTATTTTTGACTGAGGTTGTAGAGTTATTTATTCAGTCATTTGTAAAGACATTTATAGAGACATTTGTAAAGTTGTTGAAACCAAAAGTAAAATTAGATTTTGCCATATCATTTTTTTAACTTAAAACTTAAAGGTGTTTAGGTACTGATAAATATACAGAAACTGTTTTTTTTTTTTTTATATACTCAGTCGTCAATCACCATTGAAAACTGATTTAAACAATTTAAGCATTTCTGTTTTTTTCTTGCGCTTGGGACTTATAATCACTAATGACAGAATACTACATTAAAATTAAATTAAATTGAATCAAATTAAATGAATCAATGTATAATAATAAAAGCCCTGTACACTATTTAAATGATTTTTTTATGTTACACCCAGGGCCTTTTCCCTGACTGATATTTATTTTCTATTTTATTCACACAATTTTTTAACATCCATTGTATGCCCCACCTACCTGGAAGGAGGTCTCTCTCTCTCTCTGTCTCTTGTTCTCTCTGAATTGCCTTTCCCAAGATTTCTTCCATCTTTTTACCTGCAACGTTCTTATATTTATTTATTTATTTTTTGGGAGTTTTTTTCTTGTCCTTTTAGGGAGTCAGTCCTGGGTGGTTTTGTGCTATATAAATAATCAACTGCTGCTATTATTCTGTTTGTTATTGTGGAATTATTTTTCATATTTTTACAAAATTTGTTACTTATTTGTGTACAAAGAGGTCCTTGAGTTACACCTGAGGAGCCACCCTCCACCTTTACATGTTGGTGGATCAAACAGTTTCCCTTAGTTTGTCACTGAAAGTTGTAGAACAGTATTATTGTAGGTATTTAATTTTTTCTGGCTTTGTGGATTTGTTGCGTTGTATTTGGATTCTGATTACTGGATTACAGATTGGACTTGTTACTCTCGAGTTGCTCATTTAAGCAAACCCATTTTACCTGTTTCACTTGCTTTTCTCTTTTTGTGCTTTCTTGTACTTGTGATGCCCCGATGCCCACAGCCTTGGACATCATCCTCATTCAGGACATCTAGTTGTTCTTGAAGTGGGGCTAGAATAGAGTGAGTGAGGAGTAAGTGAGGAGACAACAAAGTTTTAGTGTAATAAAGTGCATATTTATTTTACACAAGAAGCAGTATCATTGTTTAATACATCTAAAACCCATCAATAAATAATCATTGCTAAATAAATCCATAAAATAGAGCCGATGGGAAAAAAATCCAATAAATAAGCCAACTCCAATAAATAGTTAAAACACAAAATTAAATTTTAAGATTACCCATTTCACAGTCTTTTGAACCACTGCTACTCTCTCTTCTCTACTGCTCCTTCTCCAAATTTATTCAACAGACATGAGACGTCAAAGACTTCAGTCTTCTTGTCTCCCAGCCACCTCTGTTGGTCCCTGCTATGAGCTCATTCTTCTCACTTTATTTGCTGCACTAAGGCCCCTGGAGCCTGCAATTTTCTTGTGTGTCTTTCATTAATCAGCAGGGCTGATCTATCTCTCCAGCAGAGCACTCCTTGCACACTCCCTGGAGATCCACCAGACTGGTCCACTTGCTCTCACCCTGGTTACTTTGCTAACCTTCTTTATTTCCAAGTGCCATTTCTTATATCTTCTCTCTAAGTTCAGACCTTTATACTCCCTGAACATAGATGCTGCCCTAATTAATCCATGGAGCTCTTAATGAGGGATAGGTGCGCTGATATTGCACTCTACCAGAACTAAGTAATTATTTCTTTCTGCCATTAAGCTCTCTGTGGTCGCCCATCTTCACCACACACATGCCCATGCCTACAATCATGAAATCTCAAGCTGCACTATTTTAATTGGCAGAAAACTGCAGCCTGTCATTTTACCATGGCTCTGTTTCATGCTGTGCCACACAAACCAAACTCCCCCCCCCCCCCAAGCTTCCAGTTTGCAGGGTCAAGGCAGTACATCATTAACCTTCTGACTGCACAACTAAATGTATAATTAAAGAAAGTTAACATCTTATCTTAATGAAAATTCAAACATTTCATGCCAGAATGTAGCCAGTGTTTTAATACATAGTATATGTTTAGACCACAATGCTTATTTGAAGTCTACTTGCTGTTGTTATACTATATTGTGATACAATTGTCAAAATGATAGAAAGATATTGTAGAAGACAAAGCACTTCTTAAATGCGTGAAACCAAGTAGCTGCAGTGTTCTGCTGTATGTGTATGTGTATGTGTGTGTGTCTCTCTGTCTACTCTGTTGCAGCTATCACTACAATGTACAAATGAATCATTAAGCTTTAGTTGCCTTGTACTACTGAGATACTGAATTGATAACAGCAATTTTAGCTTTTTAATTTTTGTTTTGTTCAGTTTACTTTGCTGACTCCCTGAAATCATGACGGTTTTAAGATGAACAGACAGGAGGAATTGAAAGCGGGTATTTTAGGGAAAAGTCCTGTGGTTGGAGCCTTTGCAGTAGTAGATTTTGCTGCAATTTATTACAAATCTTTCAGTGAGTACTCTTCAGATGTGAGAATCACGTCTGGCCACATGAGATTATTGTTAGACTTATGTAGATCTCTTTGTGATAGGCCACTTCAATTTTAAGTGGATTTAAATTGGGCACATGTGGATCCAAGAAAGCCCCGTGTATAACATGTAAATAGAAAGAGACAAGAGATTATAGATCTTTGGACACCCAAAGGTAAACCCCATATATTGTAAAGAAAGCAAGGGTATTGATGAATGAAAAAGAATAGAAAATTGTTGTATAGGTGCAAGTCTCCAATCTAGACTGCTCAAGATGACAGAGCGTCTGGTATTATTAGCTCCTGGCATGCAGAGGCGGCTCCAGGCAGGTGAATACCGGAAGTGACGTCAGAGATGTCATGGTCATTTATCTTCCAGTCTGCAAATAGAAGGAGAGAAAAGGCATTAGTCAAGAGCGCCCTCTGGCTTTCTGCCGGGAAATTACAATTATATGCACCCTTAAACTGTCCTCCATAAACACGTGTAACAGGAACCAACAAGCCCATACCTATCAGGTCACACATTCCAATCAGCAAGTCCATGAACCTGGGATATAGCATTGGCGTTGGCTTCAAGAGATCCTCAATGATGAAGGACTTTGAACCAAAAAGCATTCAGTTCTAAGAACCACATGGTCACGTGAGGATTTGACTCCTTGGGAACAGCAATCCACGGTAGGGTAGCATGGTACATCACCAGAGTGAACTCACATCCTAGGAGGTAGTAATACAACTGGTTAATAGCCCATTTAATTGCCAAAGCTTCCTTTTCCACCATCTCATACCTGGTTTCCTGATCCAGTAGTTTCCAGGGGCCTCATGCATAGCGATGTGCATAGAATTCACAGTAAAACATGGCGTACAGACAAAAGCGGAAATGTTTGTATGCACAAAAAAATCCAGATGCATAAATCTGTGTGTTCGCTAACTTCCACGTTCTTCCGCTCCATAAGTCCCGGTCAGCGTGAAAAGTAACGCACGTGCACGTGCCTGCTGCCACTCCCCAAATTCCTCACATGTTTAATTATTAACAATACAGTTTATTTAAATGAAGTTAAAGTTTTATCTGTATAATATAATAAACATATTTTGCTGCATTTCATCTTAAAAATAATATCATCATCATATGTAAATACGCACTAAAGTGGCTCAGGTTGTACAATATTATAACTGTATCGCAAGTTTTTAGTGAGATAATTGTACTAAGTATAAACAGTTCTACAAGGAGCACTTGGTGGACTGATTGAGTGTGTTTATAGTTCTTGGGATGAAACAGTTTCAGAACCACCAGATCCGTACAGGAAGGGATATGAAGCGTTTGCCGTATGAGAGCAGTTCAAATAGGCAGCATGGCTGAGGCAGCATGTGCTTGATGCTGTATACCGATAATTCTCTTTCCGATCAGCTGCTGTAGAGCTGTGATTCCATACTCAGATACAGTGATATAAATTCTCTGAATGCTGCAGTGAGAGTAACATGGAAAAAGATGATCCACTGTAGCGACCCCTAACGGGAGCAGCTGAAAGAACAAGAAGAAGGTGCAGTGAGAGTAACAATGCTAAAGCAGCTTTGGTATTTGGAATAGTTTGGCTATTCCGTGGTCCATTATATTCTTACAGGTTAATTACAATCATATGCCTTAAACTAATAAACAATATGTGGTTAATTTCAGTGTATATGATAAAACTGTGTCAGGGATGTGGATCTGAAAAAGAAAGGGAAACCACACTTGAACAAAAGCACTGCTTTGATGCTGGATGCCGCCAGTTTGCAAAACCGAGTGGAGAACTTGCGTACAGCAGGGTTTGACCTAGCGTGAAAATGTGTGTGGCTTTACGCCAAGTTTAGGTTTTATACATCACGATTTGATCATGGAAATGGGAGTGCGCAACCTTTTTGTGTGTATGCACCATTTATACATGAGGCCCCAGGTCAGGAACATGATGATGTATTCAACATCGTCGATGCTTTGGCTCTGCATGGCATCAAGACCTGTGTCTGAAGCGTTCGTCTGTAAGATAAAAGGAGAAGAAAAGTCAGGAATGATCAATACTGGTGGTGACTTTTTAGGGCTCATTTTAAATCATGGGATGCTGCTTCTGTTTTGGCATCCTATACCACCATGTTAGGTGCCCTCTTCTTTGTAAGGTCCAACAAGGGCTGCATCCTTTCTGTTTACATTAGTTATTAATGCATTGGTTTTAGGGTACATTGCCAATGAAAATGAAAGAGAAACATCTTTTACTACTTTTAATCTGTTGATAATTAACAATATACTTCCTTTTATTAATTATAGGCATTCCCACTCTTCATTGCATTCCTGCATACAGTCAGTCAAAGTTGTCAGCCTACCTGACACTTCCGGTTCTGCGAACACTGGCATGACTGGTCGCCGCTGCTTGCCGGTAACTTTTTAACTTTTTTACGATTAACTTACAATCTAATGGACTAAGCAACTGTTTTAATTTTGGGCAGATTTATTCATTGAGTTTTATTTTTAAGTCATTTAAAGCAAGACTGATTTCTAGCTCGACTGGTGATTTGGCTGTGTATGGACTATTTTTCAGCCTATCCCTGCTTTGAAACTTACCTGGCTTTGTTCTCCGGACATCTGAGTTGTCTGCGTCTTCGCTTAACATGTGGACCGGTAGGATATTTATTTGATTCGTGTTTGTTTGGTCCCTCCTGTCACTCGCTATCCAACCTGCGACGGGCCTGCTTCAGTACTCAGCTGCCAAGCTCCTCTGACTGCGCTTCCACCTGTCCGAGCCTCCGCTGACTGGGCTGTATCTCCACCTGGACATTGTATTCCTCCCCCGTCAGAGATACATCCATTGAAGATCCCGCCGGAGTCTCCAAGCTGACACTTCGAAAATAATAAATTCCATCTGGTCCAGTTCTCGACGTCCTCCACTTAACTTAGGCAGAGTCACTGACCACAGTGTGTTAGCCAGCCTAGCCCGGTCGGCTAACACCGTTGCTAAATGTGATAACGCCATTGTCAACTTTGGTCTGTTGAACATCCACTCACTTACAAGCAAGGGGCATCTCATTCTCGATCTCCTCACTGATCGTAAGTTTGACTGTTTCTGTCTAACCAAGACATGGCAACATACTCATGACTTTTCCCAACTTAACGAATCTAGTCCCCCAGGGTTTGTTTACATCTCTCAACCCCGTGGCTCTGGCCGGGGAGGAGGTCTCGCGTTAATGTATCGTGAGAAGTGGAAAGTCCTGCCGTTGTCAGTTCTTTTGAATCTTTTGTGTGTCAATTAACTGGACATATTCCTACTATTATTGCAACTGTTTACCGGCTCCCTAAATCAAATAATGACTTTCTGAACGACTTTGCTGTTTCTCTTACACACTTATCTACTGTTTCATCAAACATAATACTTCTATATACATATGGATAATATCAATGTCCCAATTGCTAGAGACTTTACATCCTGCCTTGAGAGTTTTGGATTCCAGCAGCATACCTGATGTTCCCACTCATTCCAAAGGACATATCTTGTACTTGATTTGCTGTTCTGGAGTTACCCTGCTTGATTGTACTGCAGACGAACTCACCATAACTGATCATTTTCTTATTTCATTCAATGTTAAACTTGCACTTCCCAATATTAAGCTTTCCCGTCTCATGTCTTTCTGTAATATTAAGAAAATTAACTTAGACTCTCTTTCCTCTAGTATTGATTCCCTTATGGACATTCATAATTTATCCACTCCTGAAGAACTGGTCTCACACTATAACACTGGACTTAATGGTATTCTTAACTCTATCGCTCCATTAAAAACTAGACCTCTTTCTTTCTCCTTTTCTGCTCCCTGGTTCACGCCTGAACTTCGGCTTTTCCATACACTTGACTGTCCCCTTCGTCCGTCTTACCACTATGAGGGCCAGAGCATTCAGTTGCTCTGCTCCCCAGCTCTGGAACTCAATACCATCTGAGCTTAGAAATATTGAATCATTTTCACTTTTCAAATCTAAACTTAAAACTCATTTGTTTAAGACTGCTTTTTCTCTTTGATTACAATTGCTCTGTCCAATTTAAATTTTTGTATTTTAGTTTTGTTTATAATCTGTGTTTTATCTAATGTTCAGTGTCCTTGAGTGTTTAGAAAGGCACCTACAAATAAATAAAATGTATTATTATTACTTCCAGGCCCAACAATCGCCTTTAAAATATAGCCAAATACTTTCTTTAAAACACAGTTATTAAAACCGTGTTTTCATGAAAATTATGTTGCCTTCAATATTATATTCACATTGTTCCAAGCTGGATTCAACAACTCTGGACAGCGCAAATTGGGCTGATGAAACAAATGAAATTGGCGTGAAGAAAAAATCTTGTCAAAATCACAGAAATCCCAAACCCCTTCTACAGGAGCCTATAAATTAAGCTTGATGGGAATCCTTCCCCTAGGTCATGAAAAGTTGTACTATGCTGTTTTTTATTCCCAATTAGCTGCTGACTGGACTTCTGTAAGCTTTTAAGAATAGTCTGAAGAATTCTTCCATGTATGTTCAATGTTTCATTTACATCTTCAAGCACAATGAGAACTCTGACCAGCAAACTTTCACACTCAGCATTTCATTCAGTGTAGTTCTTTGGAATGTAGCTTGAGGTGTATTTCTAGAGGATTGTGGTCTTTTATCATAATGTTGTGGAGACAGAAACTAGAATCTTTGGAGTTAGTGGTGGAAGTGTTGGTCTATAACCATCATGCTTCATTTTCAGACTCCAAACTCCAAACTTCTGAATGTTCTTGGCCTGTAAACAAATGGAAATAAGAAAAAATATATCATGTAATCTCAAAACATAAACAATGCAATCCGTAAGGTAGTTATTTTTCTTAAAGTTTAATTTAAGTTCATCATACTATATGTCACGTGGCTTGGGTGCCATTCCTCTGTCAGTTTCTCAGACATGGTAACAGGACTAATGATGCAAAGTTTCATCAGACATCAAACACATGAAGCTTCTGTTTTAATAATCAGAAAAAATAGAAAGCTAATGTTCTGGCTAATATATAATATTCATAATTGTTATATGAGCTTAAAAGTACCAATTAAAGGGATATAATACACTTTTCTCTTTGTAATTCCAGTTTTTTTAGCTCTTGTAATTATTTAGTAAACATGGGCATGCATAGTCTGATGTAACATGACTTAGGAGAAAATTGAATCATCTAGCTTGCATCGTTTAGATTCAACAATCAGAAATATTATAATGCTTTGAAGGACATTTGCCATTATATTGGTCTAATACAGATTATAAATGCTGAGATACTGTCATGTAAGAAAGTAAGTAAAAAAAACAGTTAATAATGACAGGGTTTTGTAGATCTGAAAACTACCTAAACTAAGTAAAATTGCTTATTTTTCAAAAATGGCATTGCTAGACGTCTGTTGTATTATTTGCACAGTTTTGCCATTGCTGTGACCATGGCTTATAACTAGGGTTTAAAACATCTTTGGACAACTCGCACCTTTTAACCTTTTGCCAAAAGCCATACCACATGCACTTCAGAACAGGTCATCCACCTGAAGCTAAACATTTTTGGACCAGACCAATACCTGGATGCAAGACCAACCATGATAAAGCTTGAGTTGCTGCTGGAAGAGGTGTTGGTGAGGCCAGCAGGGGATGTCTACCCTGTGGTCTGAATGTGGATCCCAATACTCCAGTGCAGTGACGGGGACACTGTGCTGTAAAAATGGTGCCATCCTTTGGTTAAGACATAAAACCAAGGTCCTGACTCTCTGTGGTCATTAAAGATCCCTGGGCATCCTTCATAAAGAGTAGGGTGTATCCCAATGTCCTGGCTAAATTTTCCACTATGGCCTGGTCATTCTGGCCCCCTAATCATCCCCTGTCTCTTATTGGCTAACTATCTCTCACCTTTTCTCCACCTAACAGCTAATGTGTGGTGAGCCAGTGGCGCAAAATGGCTGCCGTTGCATGATTCAGGAGGATGTTGCACATTAGTGACGGTTGAAGTGGCTCCCTACTCACTGTGTAAAGTGCTTTGCATGCTTTGAGTGCCTTGAAAAGCATTATCATTGCTTTATCATTATTTGCACCCAATCAGAAGCATATATGTTTTTAAGTTCCATGGAGCCACTTGGATGAAATGATGACAACTGTTTGTACCTTTGTAAATTCCACTACTTTATACACATGCATGGTAATATTCAGCACCAGTAACTTCACAAAAAGAAACAAAAAGAGCAAGAAAGTGTGTGAGAGACAGACAGAGAGCTACTGTACTGTACACACTCCTTCAGAAGTTGTGAAACTCTGGTAATGAAACATAAGAATTTTGAAATGGTAAGGGAATCATCTTCCTAGACATATCAGTTACTGACAGCGCAAGCAGCTGGTCAGAAAGTCCTTACACTCTTTTAATTCTCAACCTTGAAGATGCAAGAGAATTGTTAAAAGAGGCTTATGCTTGTCAAAATACTGACACTCAAAATGTGTTTCTCCAGAAAGAAAGTGCAAAATGTCCTTAACAAGTTCTGCTCTGCCATTGTGATTATATCAACTGACTCCATTAAAACAGGAAATGAATGTATCCTTATCTTTGTGTAATTGATACTGTAAACTGTTCATATATTCTGGTGGCAAAGATTCAGAGAAATGTCTCCTTTCAAGTTTATTATATCCACCACTGTCTTTAGATACATTGTCTCTCTCTTTAAAATGGTACACAATTTGCTCAATGGGATTTTGCAGCCTTTTCATCATTTCTTTAACTATGGCCAAAAGTTCTCAAACGCAAAGCAAGAGATATTGTTTAGGGGCCCACATAGTGAATCAAGCAGTGCATGTTATGCACCAAGAAGTATTTGCCATGTCTTTATATACAGTATAATACGCTACCGTGGCTGTTCGTTTGTCTGTCTAGAATTTAAAATCACCTGTAGCTTGTAAACTGCTTGAACTATTGACCTGAAATTTGGTACACATATACTACGTGACTTCTACTATCCGCTTTCAGGGTGATGACTGACCTCCAAGGTTATTCCTGTTTTTATTTTTATTTTATTTTATTGTAAAATCAATTCTTGGTAGTGGCCAGCAGGGCGGCTGTGCGGCGCATGCATACGGGCGCCGTTCTCATCCCTGCCACCTTCACCATCATTTCCCCTACTTCTTCATATCTTAAATCATTCTTCAAGCAGATTGAAGACTTAAGTGCCAGCTTAAGTGAAAAATTAAGGAAAACATACTAATTGCAAAACCATCACTGACTTAATCAGTTTTAATGCGAAAAGATGCAGACGAAAAAAGAGAAGAAACGGGCCACTAGGGTTGAGAAAAGAAGAGCTGCTCAGGAAGCAGCAAGCGCATCAACCTCTGAGCAAATTAATGCTAAACATACAGAGAAACAGTATGAAAACTATGAATGCTCAAGTCAAGTGTATTCACAGTGCGCCATTACTGGTATATAATAATTCTCAATAAAATATTTTACCAACTCTTCGGCATAATCACAATGCTCTGCAAAAAGAACAGGACTCAGAAGGATCCTCACTGAGACAGATAAAGCAGAAAGTTTAGATACTTGTCGTTTGAAAACTTTTTAAATAGTAAAACAGGGCCAGTACACAGTAAGAATTATCGAAATTCAGTAGCTTTCCACTGTCAAACATCTAATTTTGGTTTTGTGAAGAATTTTCTCAGCACATATTGTGTCACACTTTTCAACTGGTCTGAAATTCCACGACAAACACCAGTAGACACCCTACGTGTTAGTAGACCCTTTAGCCATAAAATAATAACTTCCAAACAACTCCTAAACATATTAAATGCACATAATAAAGAACAAATGAACCAAGGTTATTTAGTGGATACATGCCAGTATGATGGTCTTTGATATTTCTGCAAATTGACAATTGGTTCAGAGATCTGCTGACATTTCAGGATATGTCATCTTATTGTTGACATACAACCCTTTTTGAACACAAGTTGTACCCTGTATGAGCTTTGCACATTTTGACACATTTAATAAATGCCCTAGCAGGTGCATCACAAATGAAAGAATAAGGAAGAGAAACTCTGAAGTGTTTTCCCATAAAATATAAACCTTCTTGTCTGACAAATTTCAAATCTTCAATGATGGCCTGTAAATATTCATTGACAGAATAAGTCTTAGAGACTACAGAATGCAAACCAATTACAAAAACAGAGCTTTTAGATACATCATTTAGCTTTCTAAGAATATGCCATAACTGCACCTTTGAGCTTTTAAATCCATGGCAGTCCATGTACATTTATTTTGAAAGATAATACATCAGGATGTTCATAGAGTTCACAGTTGGCCATTTCAGAGAGAATTCCACTGGCCAGGTCATTTTGATAATAGCTTCCCTGTGCAATGTTTTGGACATGTTTAAGCCTTGTGGTGTTGCAAGTAAAGTTCTTGGGTCCTTTGGTAAATCCAGAACTGTTTAATTAAGAATTTTAAAAGTCCAGACACAGATGTTTGTGAAATAGTGTACCTTGTGACCCATTCAACCAGTTAACTCTTAACATCAATGCTGAAATTAGATGTATGGTCAGGAGACGCCGAGTCAAAACTGTGCATGTAATGACAAATTAGTAATATCTGAAAATTCAGGGATATCTACATGTGGTTGTTTATGAAAATCATTTGATAATTCTCTGAAAATGGGTGATGTGTCTATTTGGTTCTGCTCGGAGTTGCTTCTCAATTGTAATCCTGTTATACCCAATAGTTTTTAAGTTCTCGTTAAGACTAGTGTTTAACTTTCTGTGTTTGGTCTATGGACAGCAAAATAAGTCAACTTAAACTGTGGAAACATCAACCTAAAAGTATAAAGAATGTCAAAATCAATAAATTAAATGAAAAAGAACATGTCTGGTTAATGTCGTATATGGCTGAAGCCCATTGGAGTGTTGTTTTTTTTTTTTTTATTAAGCATCCATCCATCCATTATCCAACCCACTATAACCTAACTGCAGGGTCACAGGGGTTGGCTGAAGCCAATCCCAGCCAACACTGGGTGCAAGGCAGGAAACAAACCCCAGGCAGGGCGCCAGCCCACCGCAGGACGCGCACACACATACCCACACACTAGGGACAATTTAGAATCACCAATGCATCTAACCTGCATGTCTTTGGACTGTGGGAGGAAACCGGAGCACCCAGAGGAAACCCACACAGACACGGGGAGAACATGCAAACTCCACACAGGGAGGACCCAGGACGCGAACTCGGGTCTCCTAACTGTGAGGCAGCAGCGCTACCCACCGCGCCACCATGCCACCTTTATTAAGCATGGACATGAAAAACACAATAAGTGTGTGATCATCTGGGTATGTTTGCAGTTGTTGTATTTCTGACACCATTCCGCATCGATTAAGAAAACCACTACACTCTTTAGGGTGTCCTGAAAAGCTCGCTGGTTGCAGTATGGTTGGTATCCTATTTGGGAACATGGCCACCACTGCTTGAGTATACAAGGATTTTTCTAACCTATCAGTGAGCATATTGATTGCAGCCTCTCATTTTTGCAGCAACACTTGCAAACCATCATATGCTTTTTCAATGTTTAAATATCATCCCAAACCACCCTTAAATCGCTAAAAATACAAGTAATCTTGGGGTCATTCATAATGATTTGAGTTACTATTCTGCTTTGCTGGATCATATTAATTTTTATTAAGTAACAGGAAAGAAAGGTGTGGGCAAAAGACAATGGGGTTGTATACTGGGAGGTCAAAACCACATTAACCAAAACACAAAACAAAAATCAAAGTCAAAAGGTTCAAAAGCAAAAGGCTGATACTGAGAGAGTTTTAGGTAGTCAAAAAATGTTTTAGAAATCCGTGAATTCAGATAGAGAAGGGAGCAATATGTGACCTTTTTATCCTGTCATGCCATAAGCAACATGTCACCTCTGAGGACATGTCCCTAACAACATGGGAGCAGATCTAATGATGGGTTTACAAAATAGTGCCATCTCGTAATTAATAAATATAGCAGCAAAAACAGCCCAAATATATTATGAAATCAAAAAGTATACACAAAATGAAAAAAAAACTAATCAAAAATGGATTCCTTGGGTTAAAAACCTCCAAAACAAATGCCATTATATGGAAAATGAACTTAGGAAGACACAAAAATTTTTAAAATATCAAAATTCCCAACAGTCAGTCAATATCTGAATGTGAAGCTTGGTACTGTACCCAGAATTATTTAAATTTAGTGTTTGAAAAGTGATAATAAGATGACAAAACATCTATGGTTTGTTACAAAAAACCCTAGTTAATCAAAATGACTGCACCACTAAGCAAATATCATAGTTCAAATTTAATAGCACTAACTCTCCAAATTTGCACAGAAGGTTTTTTCATTTTAAATCCACAATCTTGGTCAACCAGAAAGTGCATGACACTAGTTTTTCTATTGTCATATCTGTTCTGCTGCGGTGGGTTGGCACCCTGCCCAGGATTGTTTCCTGCCTTGTGCCCTGTGTTGGCTGGGATTGGCTCCAGCAGACCCCCGTGACCCTGTGTTCGGATTCAGCGGGTTGGAAAATGGATGGATGGATATCTGTTCTGTCACATTCCATGGACTTCAGTCACCAGTCCAAAGCAATAACATGGCAATGCTCAACAAACAACTAAAGAAATTGTGACATGAAAAAAACATGGAACTGCAAAAAATGGAAAATTTAAAAGTAAATCAATAATCCTAAATGACGATAAAACAGAAAATAAATGAAAACATTCTATTCTGAATAGTAAACAACCTCTAAGGGGACTGAACAAACACTTCCAAAGACAAAAGAAAATGCAGAATTGTTTTGTAACAATAGGGAACACCCTCAACTCCTTTGAGCCTAAAGAAAGCTAATCAGCGTGTTCCTTGCTTGTCTTCCATTTGCTTGTCATCCATTTGCATCCATGCATGGGAAAGTTGTCTAAACACGAATGCAAAATGTGAGAGAAACAGTAATCTGCAAAGACAAAGGAGAAGTCAGTGCTACACAGGAGATTAAACAGAAAGGAAGTGAAAAACAAATACCTGTAGAAGGCTGAAGAAGACAGCAGAGGTGGAATGGGCACTGAAGAAAGTCCATCTATTTCTAGATTTGGTTTTGAAGGAAGCAGAGTTTGCTAGCACTGTAAAATATTAAATTAATACCTTTGATAGAAAAAAGGAGCGGGATATTACAACAAGCCTGAACTCTGAGTATACATGGAAGATGACACTATGCTGTGGTCCTCTAGAAAAAGTGTTTTTAAAATTTTGACAAATTAGATTTGATTCAGTCCTAGGAAAAAAAGACCAATACCAAACAAAGCAATATGGAATAAAAGACAAATTAACAAAAATTAGGGTAATACACCATAGTATTACTGCTTCACTTGATATTTGCCTTATACTCAAAAGCCTCAATAAAAAAAATGCAATGTGAGATATACCAGTTAGAAAATCCTGGATCTATGTACACTGGTTCATGTTCCGCCCAAGTGATCAGATATCTACTACTAGCTACACAGGAATGAAGGTACTAAATGCTGACCTCAAATCAATAAACAGCATTGTCATGTACAGTGTTCCTTTTGCCATGTTAATTTAGATAGGCAAACTGATACAGTTATTGTGCATCTGTGACACTAAGCTTGATGAATGACATGACCAGCCATTGAAAGCACTGCATGATAATAGGGGTAAATAATGTAGTAGTCACTTGTATACAGTATGTGATTGGAAAATTCTTTGGCATTGAACCAATGGTGATTGTCTTAAACAGTCGGGGTCTAGACTGACCCAGTGCCATATTATAGGTGTAACAGAAGATACCTGCCAGCTGATTAGCACATACTTTGAGTGCAGGGTTGCCATCTGGACCCACAGTTTTACAAGTGTTCAGTCTCATCAAGAGTCTCCTCACTTAATCTCAAGACAGCCTGAGAACCTGGTCACCTGACAGAGCTGTGGCTTTACTGACTGTGTTTTATTTGATTCAAAACTCATCTAACAAGAAGGCATCAGTGCTTGATACACAGACGACTTTGCTCTTATAGTCTGTGACTCCCTGAGTACCTTACCACATGCAGATTGCTTCTGAGTTGTTACTGAAGTAGTTTTTTACAGGCTTTGAGGTTGCTCCTAGGTTTGAGCAGGAAACAGACTTCAGTGTTCATCCTTGTTTTCTGAATAGTTAGTATCCCTATTACGCTGGCAGTCATAACAGCATTAGTACATCTTTTGATGCAATCAGTCACTGATGATATGTATTTTTCTGTGTTGGTTTAAGTATCCTCATGGGATGCTGCTGTGAACACATTCCAGTCAGTACAATCATAGTAGTCCTGGAATGTTAATTCAGCAGAGCTTGCCAGCATTTTTATTATTGGTTTACCTTGATTCAACAACAGTATTGAAGTAGCAGGAACAAATTGATCAGGTTTGATTTACCAATGTTATTGGAGAGGCTCAGGCATGTAAGTATTATAAATATTTGTGTAAATGTGACATATTCTCACATATTCTCACATATTCTGTCCTCTTGTTGGATAATTTAGTATTGGAATTATCCCAGGAATAAAGTGAAGTTTGAATCTATAGGGCACAGCGTGATTCTGAATATAGATGGGACAAGACTTTAACTGACAAGTATATGGAGAGGTTAAAGTATGACAAAGAGATATACAAATAGACTGGCTCTATGTGGCCACAAGGTTTTATTTTATTTGATTGTCTTGTGATAATGCCCTTTGATCATCCTACCATTTTTTAATTCAATTCATAATTGTTTTCATTTTTCAGTGTCTTTTTACTCCATTACCAAGTCACAAGGAATTGCAGCCTATTGCAACATCATCAATACAATACAATACAATTTATTTATTTATTTTTAATTTTATTGATTTTATTGTAATCATTCCATACAAATAGATCAATTTTTACAAAAAAATAGGACTGAAAACAAATCAACCCCCACCCCTGAGAAAGAACATGGCCAACGGACTAAAACTTAAAAATAGTAAAAATAAATAAATTGATGAGTTTAATAGGCGGATACAGATAAATGAAGAAGAAAAAGAAATGGGGAGAGAATCTACTTCCTCAGTGCTTTAAGAGCTTATTCTAAAATATTATTGATTAGATCCTGACAGGTTTTGAAAAAAAGTTCTGCACAGATCCTCTAAGTGAGAATTTGATTTTTTCCAATTTCAAATGATATAAGACATCAGTTATCCACTGACTTAAAAGAGAAGAGTTAGGATTCTTCCAGTTTAGGAAAATAAATCTGTGTGCCAATAGTGTAGTGAAGGCAATCACAGTTTGTTTGTCCTTCTCCACTTTAAGCCCATCTGGAAGAACACCAAACACATCTGTTAGTGGATTAGGAGGGATTGTGACACCTAGGCTGTCTGAAAGGCACTTAAATATTTTTGCCCAGAATGATGTTAATTTGAGGCAGGCCCAAAACATGTGACCCAGTGAGGCTAGAGCTTGATTGCAGCATTCACAGGTTGGATCTTGCCCTGGAAACATTTTGGGCTTTTTTAAGCGAGACAGATTTGTTCGATATATAATTTTGAGTTGAATAATTGTATGCTTTGCGCATATGGAGCTTGAATGAATTCTCTGCATTGCTACCTTCCACTCGTTTTCTGATATGTTGAGTGAGAGATCCTTTTCATTTGTCCTCTTGGATCTTTGAAAGGGAGGGACTATAAAATATTTTTATATATTGTAGAAATGCTGTCTGAGTCCTCGACTGAGCAATATTTTTTCCAGCATAGAGGAAGGTGGGAGATGGGGAAAATCAGGCAGGTTCAGTTTGACAAAGTTTCTAATTTGAAGATAGTGAAAGAAATGTGTTGCTGGAAAATTACATTTGGAATGTAATTGTTCATAGGATGCAAAGATGTTGTCTATATAAAGATCTCTAAGCAATTTAATTCCAAATGTTTTCCAGATATTAAAAAATGCATATGTTTGCGAGGGTTGAAAAAGGTGGTTCTCATGCAGAGGTGCCACAGATAAAAGATTCTCCATCTTAAAATGCTTTCTACATTGGTTACATATTCTGAGTGAGTGAAGCACAATTGGGTTATTAGTATTTTGGAGATAACTTGCATTTATTGGGGCACAAAGCAGGGAATATAGAGAAGTACTGCAGGATTTTATTTCTATTGCGGACCAAGCCTGTGTATGTTCATCTATTTGTGTCCAGATTTTTATAGCTTGCATGTTTGCTGCCCAGTAGTAAAACTGAAAGGTAGAGCCATGCCACCTTCTGTCTTAGGTCTTTGTAGAGTCGCTCTTTGGATACATGGATATTTTAGGTTCCAAATAAATGAGGTTATGGTTGAATCTAATTGCTTAAAGAATGATTTATTGATGTATATTGGAATGTTTTGAAATAAAAATAGAAGCTTAGGAAGGATATTCATCTTAACAACGTTAATTCTTTCAGCTAAAGTGAGATGGAGGGTTGACCATCTATGCAAGTCTTGCTTAATTTTTTCCATACAGATGGCAAAATTTTGTTGATAAAGAGCTTTATACTTACTTGTGATATTTACCCCTAGGTATTTAAACTGATCTGCAATAATAAAAGGGAAGGTGTTGTCACACACGTGCGCATGGGAGGCAGCTAAAGGGCTTGAGTGACGGCAATTCTGAGGCATGCCGGGAGGTGGCAGAGTGCACTGACTCTTTTTCTCTCTTTCCTGTAGACCATTCCCGGGAGATTCCATCTGGCTCTCTTGACGTCACTTCCGGGACCGAGCCAATAGAAGGAGACCTTACTGGCTCCGGCCCCTGTGATGTCACGTCCGGGCTCGAACCAATGGCTAAAGAACATGGGCCTGATCTTTATGACCTCACTTCCTGTCTTCCCCTTTAAAAGCCTGCCCTTTTCCCTATTTCCTCAGTCTTGTTTTGAACTCAGTTGTATGCACATCAGTGCTGTTTATTTGATAAAAAAACGACTTTGCAGCCAGGATACCACATTATACGGGTGGCTGCCCCAAACCTTTATCTGAGTATGTCTCGTTATTGTGACATTGGCGTAGCCAGCAGGATCGAGAAGTCCTGGAAGAAAAGGGCACAGGACCTGCAACACATCCAGGTGGGAGCGTACCAGGGCCAAGTTTCCAGGCGGTGTCCCGTGTTTCGGAGTGCCACAGGAAAACAAGCCCTTTCAAGTAATAGAGCAGGTGGCTTGCTATCTGCTTCTGGACACACTACCCCGGGGCTTAACCCAGCCGGTCTGAGGTAGGCAATTCAGAAACATGGCAGAGCTCATAGAGCTCGTAGAAAGACAAAGGATGGCCTCACAATCTGGGGGAGCTGAACAGTCCCTTGGCCTCAACCGGAGTACGTCCCACAACCTAGCCCACACATTTCCCCCCCCCCCCCCCCCCCCCCCCCCCGGACAACCCAGAGCTTGTGCCGATGTCCCCGAGGCCGTGGGCGCGCAAACCGCTTGGGAATGAGGTGGAATGCAGGTGGAGGTGGAAGAGAGGTTGGTGTGCTCTGACAAACCCGTTGGCGGTCCCACACACAGGCATGGCGATCATTAATGGGTATAAAACTTCTGCTCTGTTCGATACTGGCAGCAACATTTCCATTGTTGCCCGCTGATTTGTGCTACCGCAACAGTGGTTGAAATTTAAGACCGGTATAACCTGTGTCCACAGAGAAACCCGCTGGTACAGGACCGCCATTTGTGTCATCAGTTACGGAGGATCAGTTTAGAAATTAACCGTGGCGATCCTCCCTGATCCTCCACACCCGGTGATACTAGGGCGGGGCTGGTCTAATATCAAAAGCGGTGAGTCACATACCACTCCTGGGGTTAACTTTGGCCTAGTTATGGACAGGGATGAGCCGTCTCAAGCTGCCTCCACGCCATGTAATCAGCTGGCAGAGAGAGACGAAGCAGCCGCCCTGAGTGACGTGGCAACTCCTGGGTCGTCGCGTGCCGACACGTCATCCACCAGCGCCGCGGCGGAGCAGGAGGAAACCACGCCTCTTGAGGTCAGTCCAGACCCTCTCTCCCTTTTACAATTCCAATTTAGAGAGACGCCAGCTTCCCTTAAAAGGGAGCAGTGGAGTGACGATTCCCTGAAATTTGCAAAAAATGCAGTGGTCCTAGTCAACGGCCAGCGCACAAACCAGTCAATGCCACAGGGTCCTCACTTTGTGTTAGACAACGACCTTCTCTGTCGCGTAACAATGCATGACAGGCAGGAGAGAAGGCTGCTGTTAATCTCGCGAACCTTCCGGCGGCAGGACTGTGAGTTAGCACATGCCCACCTCCTAGGTGGCCACTTGGGCACCGAAAAAACCCTGGAGCGGATCAAGCTCCGTTTCTACTGACCGGGAATCAATGAGGAGATTCGTCGCTTTTGCACTTCCTGCCCGGAGTGTCAACTGCGACAAATTCCAAGAAAGGACCGTGCTCCTCTCGTTCCTATTCCCCTGATTGACATTCCCTTCCATCAAATTGGGTTCAATATAGTCGGACCTCTAGAGCCCTCAGCCCGAGGACATAAGTACATCCTAGTCCTCGGGGATTATGCTACCAAATACCCTGAAGCTGTTCTGTTGCGCTCAGCCACTTCTAAAGCCATCGAACGGGAATTACTAGGGGTCTTTGCGCACATTGGTATCCCCAAGGAAGTCTTGACGGACCAGGGGACACCTTTCACCTCGGAGACGTTCAAGGAGACTGCCAGATTACTGAAAATAAACCATTTAAAGACCGCGGTGTATCATCCTCAAACCGACGGTTTAGTGGAGAGGTTCAATCAGACTCTCAAACAAATGCTGCGTAAGGTGGTCAGCGAGGATGGAAGGAACTGGGATCAGCTCCTCCCCCACATCTTTTTTGCCTATCGGGAAGTCCCACAAGCCTCCACGGGGTTCTCCCCTTTTGAATTACTGTATGGGCGACAACCCCGGGGCATATTAGATATCCTAAAAGAAGGATGGGAAGAAGAGGCTCTTCCCTCTACAAACATATTAGAGTATATCGCGCAATTACGCGATAGATTTAGAAAGATTCGGCCCCTCCTTAAAAGTCACATAGAAGAGGCCCAAGCAGCACAGGTCCGTTATTACAACCGCGGCACGTCTCTCTGGGAGTTCCGCCCGTGAGATCGGGTCATGGTCCTAGTGCCTACCTCCCACTCTAAGTTGCTTGCCCATTGGCAAGGCCCCTACGAAGTTAAGGAGAGGAAGGGGCTCGTCGACTATTTGGTGAGTCAACCCAATCGTCGGCCGAAGGAGCGGGTTTATCATGTGAACCTGCTGAAACTGTGGAAGGACAGGGATCCCAATCCCTCCTCTGGCCAGCCCCGCTCACTCTTTGCTCACACAGCTAACCTTAACTTCGGTGCGGATTTAAGTCCCAGACAACAGCAGGAGCTGGAAACAGTTATCCGGGCCATTCGGGAGGTAGTCAGTGAGAACCCAGGAAGGACCTCTCTGGTTGAGCACAACATTGTGACAGAGCCTGGGGTTATTGTCCGAGAACGCCCGTATCATCTTCCCGAGGCAAAAAGGGCTGAAGTGGAGCTTGAGATCAAGCGCATGCTGGAACTAGGTGTGATTGAGGAAAGTTATAGTCCCTGATCCAGTCCCATTGTGCTGGTCGGTAAGCCTGACGGGAGTTGGAGGTTTTGCAATGACTTCTGTCGGCTTAATCAAGTCTCCCAATTTGATGCCTATACAATGCCACGAGTGGACAACCTCCTCGAGAGGCTTGGACAAGCTCGATATTTGACCACACTGGACATGACAAAAGGGTACTGGCAGGTTCCTTTAACGGACTCCGCGAAGGAAAAAAACGCGTTTAGTACTACCCCTAGCGGACACTGGCAGTATCGTGTCCTTCCACTTGGGTTACACGGGGCTCCAGCAACCTTCCAGCATCTGGTGGACAAAGTGCTCCGGCCTCCTAACTCATACAGTGCTGCCTACCTGGATGACATGGTCATCTATTTCAGCACATGGAGGGAACACCTACAGCATGTCCGAGCAGTATTGCGGACACTTGGTGAGGTCAGGCTCCGGATTAATCCCAAGAAATGCTTCTTTGGATTGAGCGAGGCCAAATATTTACGCTACCTGGTGGGTTGGAGTACCATAAGGCCACAGTGCTCCAAAATAGATGCCATTTTGAAATGGCCCCGTCTGCGAACCAAGCGGCAAGTCCAAGCCTTTCTCGGGTTAGCGGGTACTACCGCCGGTTTGTACCCCGGTTCTCGGAGAGAGCGGCGCCCTTGACTGATTTAACAAAGAAGAGGGCCCTGAACATTGTGGTATGGACTGAGAAGACAGGCGCTGCATTTGGTGACTTAAAGCAGGCCCTTACATCCACACCTATTTTGATGGCACCTAACTTTTCTTTGCCTTTCATCCTCCAGACGGACACTTCGGACACAGGCCTGGGGGCCGTGCTGAGCCAAAGTGTCAGTGGTGTGGAACACCCCATCATGTTCCTGAGCCGGAAACTGTTGGACCGGGAGACCAGATATGCAGCGGTGGAAAGGGAGGCTTTGACGATTAAATGGGCGATTACTCAGCTTAGGTACTACCTGTTGGACCGGGAATTCACCCTTGTCACAGACCATGCACCTCTACAGTGGATGGCCCTGCACAAGGAGTCGAATCCGTGGGTCACCCGGTGGTTTCTTGACCTACAGCTGTATAAGTTTTCGCTCATTCATCGCCAAGGCGCTCTCCATGCCAACACTGATGCTCTTTCTCGGGTTCATGACCTCTCGTTTAGGGTCGCCCGACCTGACGGGTCTGGGCTAAGGGGGGGGCCTTCTCACACATGTGTGCATGGGAGGCAGCTAAAGGGCTTGAGTGACGGCAATTCTGAGGCATGCTGGGAAGTGGCAGAGTGCACTGACTCTTTTTCTCTCTTTCCTGTAGACCATTCCCGGGAGATTCCATCTGGCTCTCTTGACGTCACTTCCGGGACCGAGCCAATTGAAGGAGACCTTACCGGCTCTGGCCCCTGTGATGTCACGTCCGGGCTCGAACCAATGGCTAAAGAACATGGGCCTGATCCTTATGACCTCACTTCCTGTCTTCCCCTTTAAAAGCCTGCCCTTTTCCCTATTTCCTCAGTCTTGTTTTGGACTCAGTTGTATGCACATCAGTGCTGTTTATTTGATAGAAAAAACAACTTTGCAGCCAGGATACTACATTATATGGGTGGCTGCCCCAAACCTTTATCTGAGTATGTCTCGTTATTGTGACAGTGTCCAATCTAATATTGTATGCTTGAGAATTCACTGAAAAGAGCACACTTTTATTCAAATTAATTCTGAGACCAGAGATCTTTTGAAATTCTGTAAGTGTTGTTAAGATAGATAGATAGATACTTTATTAATCCCAAGGGGAAATTCACATACTCCAGCAGCAGCATACTGATAAAGAAAATATTAAATTAAAGAGTAATAACAATGCAGGTATACAGTACAGACAGACAATAACTTTGAATAACGTTTACCCCCCCAGGTGGAATTGAAGAGTCGCATAGTGGGGGGGAGGAACGATCTCCTCAGTCTGTCAGTGGAGCAGGAAAGTGACAGCAGTCTGTCACTGAAGCTGCTCCTCTGTCTGGAGATGACACTGTTTAGTGGATGCAGTGGATTCTCCATGATTGACAGGAGCCTGCTCAGTGCCCGTCGCTCTGCAACGGATGTCAAGCTGTCCAGCTCCATGCCTACAATAGAGCCTGCCTTCCTCACCAGTTTGTCCAGGTGTGAGGCGTCCCTCTTCTTTATGCTGCCTCCCCAGCACACCACCGCGTATAAGAGGGCACTCGCCACAACCATCTGATAGAACATCTGCAGCATCTTATTGCAGATGTTGAAGGACACCAGCCTTCTAAGGAAGTATAGTCGACTCTGTCCTTTCTTACACAGAGCATCAGTATTGGCAGTCCAGTCCAATTTATCATCCAGCTGCACTCCCAGGTATTTATAGGTCTGCACCCTCTGCACACAGTCACCTCTGATGATCACGGAGTCCATGAGGGGCCTGGTCCTCCTAAAATCCACCACCAGCTCCTTGGTTTTGCTGGTGTTCAGTTGTAGGTGGTTTGAGACTGCATATAAAGAAATTGTCTGTTATAGTCCTTCTCTGATAATCCCCTTTATCTGATAAGCATTTAGACAGTGAACTGCAAATAGCAGTGGTGACAAGGGGCGTCCTTGTCTGGTACCATGTTCTAGTTCAAAGTAGTCTGAGCAAATGTTGTTAATACAAACTGAAGCTTCTGAATTGGTTTACAGTAGTTTGATCCATGCACAAATATTCGGGCCAAACCCAAATTTCTCTAATGTAGTGAAAAGGTAGTTCCATTTAATCATATCAAATCCTTTTTCTGCATCCAACGATAATATCTCCAGGGTGTTTGACTTTGCAGGTGAATATATTACATTAAACAGGCATCGGAGATTGGAAGCTAAGTGTCGGCCTTTAATAAATCCAGTTTGACCTTGTGATATTACCGAAGGCAGCACTTTCACCATCCTTCTAGCTAGAACTTTGGAGAGTATCTTGACATCGTTATTCAGAAGTGAAATTGGTCTGTATGATGCAAATTGTAAGTCCAGCTTTGTTTAGGAAAGACGGCGATTAATGCTTGGCAAAAAGTTTGAGGTAGAATTTGATTGTCTCTAGTTTCTGTGATTGTTGCTAATAAGAGGTGGAACTAGCTGAGTGGAGAATTTCTTATAAAATTCGACAGGGTAGCCATCAGGGCCTGCTGCTTTCCCACTCTGAAGTGACTTTATAGCATCTAGTAATTCTGATAGCACCAGAGGTTTATCCAATTCCTCTGCAATAAAGTATCTATTTGTGGTATCTGTAATATATCCAGAAATGCATTAGATTGTGTGTTGTCTTCTTTGAACTCAGTAGAATATAAGGATTTATAGTAGTCTCTAAATGTGTGCATTATATTTTTATGGTCAATGATTTTATCTCCGTTCGTGTTGGTGATTGCTGGGATTGTATTGCGAACTTCTTGCTTGTGAATTTGATAAGCTAAGAGCTTATTAGCTTTCTCTCTGTGTTCATAATAATGATGTCTTGATTTAAACATGAGTTGTTCAGTTTCTTTGGTTGTTAAGAGGTTGAGCTCTGAATGCAGAGCCTGTCTTTTCCTATGAAGATCTTCACATGGACACCTGGCATGTTCTTGATCTATTCTAGTAATTTTGCTGGTTAGCTCTGATACCTTCTTGGTTTCTAATTTATTTCTGTGGGAAAGATATGAAATAATCTGTCCTCTTAAGAAGGCCTTTAGAGTTTCCCAGAGTTTTCCTGCAGAGACCTCTGAGGATGTATTTGTCTCTAGGAAGAAACTGATTTGTTTTGATATAAATTCTGTACAGTTCTCATCTACTAATAGAAGTGGGTTAAGACGACATCTGCGAGATGAGTCTGTGGGGCATAATGATTTCAGCTCCAAGATCAGAGGGGCATGGTCAAAAATAACAATAGTGTTGTACTTGCGAGATTTAATCACAGGCAAGAAATTATTATCTATAAAGAAATAATCAATTCTTGAGTAGCAACGATGCACTGGTGAGTAGAAGGAATATGTTCTTGAGTTTGGGTTTAGAAACCTCCAGGGGTCCGATAAGTTGTGGTCAGTTAAAAACTGTGTAATTGTCTTTGCAGTGTTACATGCCATCCCCCCTGTGAAAGGAGACCTATCTAAGAGTGGATTTAAAACACATTTAAACTCCCCAGCCATTTTAATTTTATGAGTGTTCACATTGGGAATGGATGCAAATACATTTTGCATGAATTCCCTATCCCTATGCATAAACATTTATCAAAATCACTTTACAGTTAAATAAGTTGCCCATGACAATCACATATCTCCCTTCAGGATCAGATGCTACATCTGTTACCACAAATGAGGCTGTTCTATGTATAAGAATTCCCACACTACTAGTTTTCTTTGTAAAGCTGGAATGGAACATTTGGCCAGTCAAGTCTTTTTGCAGCCGGAACTGATCTTTGCTTAATAAGTGGGTCTCCTGTAAAAATAATATTTTTGCGTTTAGACCTGTTAGGTGAGAGAATACTTTCTTTCTCTTTAATTCGTGATTCAGGCCTTTAACATTCCAGTTCACAAAGTTAACTGTCCCATCATGTAGAGACTCTGATTCTGAAGTTTTAATGTCATTTTGTAGTCTTACTGGAAGTGAGGCAGCTTTAACCTTAATTTCCAATTTCCCCACGATTTATTGCCATGCAGCCTATTGTTACGCTGGAAGTTATAATTATAAGGATTAAAAGGATAGATTAGATATAGCCTGCTCTCTTTCTCTCCCCCCCCCCCCCCCCCCCATTTTGCCTCCCCATGTGAGCCTGGACCCCACTTCACCAAGTCACAGTCCTCTGCCATACCTAGAAACAGAGCACATCCAACAAAACAAGCTCCCCAGCAGCGGCATTTGAGGATTAAAAAGTAGAGATATCTATTGCCGATAAAGTCTAAATACTATAAGCATAAAATATAGTCATCAACAGTCTTGAAATATTAAGACAATAAACCTAGGGAATGGTGTTAAAAAGTGACCCTGGATAAGCATAGTAAACCCTAATGCAATAATAACAATAACAATAAACCAAGGGTATGATGTTAAACAGTCTCCTTTAAAATAGTTAAAAACCAAAAAAAAAGAAAGAAAGAACTACTTTAATTTCTTCCACAATTTAATTGTAATTAAAACATAAACAAAAAGTGGCCGAGAAGAAAATAGTATGTATAATTATGGTATCCGTATCATTGCAAGCAGATCAGACAGCAGGTAATATCTTCTTGCCATACCATGACAGGATACGACTCACTATCGTTTTTCAAAAAAGCATCGGGCTCAGCTTTCTTAACACCTTTTCTGCTTCCTCCTTGGAGGAGAAGATGTGATATTTGTCTTGAATATCCACTTTCAGTTTGGCAGGATACAAGAGGCTGTATCTGATGTGGGCTTTCTGTAACCGCTGTTTAATGTTGTAAAAAGCTGCACGTTTAGCAGCTGTTGAGGGTGAGAAATCAGGGAAAATATGAATGTGGTTATTTTCAAATATAATCTCTTGTTTGTGTCTGAGAAGTGCCATTACATTAAGCTTAAATTGTAATTTCTCGAAGCGGACAATTAAAGTCCTAGGTTTAGAGGTATTTGATCCACGTATGTGATAACCTGCCGCTATCTTGGTATCTGATTTAAAGTCCTCTCCAATTATTTTTGAGAATAGTTCAGCTACGAGTTTCATCCATCTTCCAGAGCCGCAAGTCTGTCTCAGAGTTTTTTGCATTCGGAACACTTGCACCTTCGCTCCCATTTTCGCTCTCGACTGGAGATGATGCAGTGCAATGGGGTCCTGGGAAGTCTGTGCTTTCGCCTGCCTGTTCCAGGTCAGTCTCTGAAAGGCTGTACCTTGCACTTGGGCCTGATGCCTGTCTAGACTTGGGTGTAGTTTTAGGTTTCTTTTCCATTTCTTTCTGACCCCCTTTCTTGTTACTCATGTTTATATACTGTAGTAGAAACTCCTTTGGTTAGGTAAATACAGGATACCTCGGGATAATAAGAAATAAGAGAAAAAATAAAGCCGCTGCAACGGAGCTGCGCTTCAGACATCCATCTCCCGTAACAGATGAGACCAATCCCCAATACGATTTATTTTTGTGTAGCCCAAAATCACACAAGAAGTGCCACAATGGGCTTTAACAGGCCCTGCTTTTTGACAGCCCCCCAGCCTTGACTCTCTAAGAAAACAAGGAAAAACTCCCAAAAAAAAGAGAAAAAAATGGAAGAAACCTTGGGAAAGGCAGTTCAAAGACCCCTTTCCAGGTAGGTTGGGCATGCAGTGGGTGTCAAAGAGAAGGGGGTCAATACAATACAATACACAGAACAAAACACAAGTAATCTTCAATACAGTATAATAGTAAAATAAAAATATTGAAAGTACAGAGCAGAATTTAACAGTAGATGATATCACATAATATGATTTGGATTTGTTTAGCGTCCTGGAGACCTTAGCCATCAAGCTAACTCCCCCTATTGTCCATTCCATAACTGAGACAGCGCTGGGCTAGCAAATCCGATGAAAGGACCCATCTACCCGACAATTCCTGTGATCCTCCATCAGAGATGGCTTTACCTTAGGCAGGCAAAACCACTTGGCAGGTGGGCTGTGGCACCAAGTGCCACATTTGAGTACTGAGAAGAGAAACAGAATAGGTGAGGGTTAGTAACAAATTTTAACTATCATATTAAAATGTTATAAAGATAGCATGCAAATAATAAGTTAAATCTTACAAAAATATGCAATTTATTAATGGCAAACACAACATAATATACTGTCATGCATGACACAAAAAATTATCTAAAGTATCTAAGTAATCTAAAATATTAAAGTAATAAAGCATACTATACACATACACATGCATTCCAGAAGACAGTTGTATGTTCCCTTTGTAAATTCACACTTTTCCTTTTTAACACTATGAGAATACCTAAAACATTAAACTTAATGTCAGAGATCAAAGCTCATCAAAGGGAACAGAATGTGTCCATATAAACTTCAAAAGGATTTACACCAGCTCAGAATACAAAAGTGGAATGAAGCAGGTTCACAATCTGCATGTAATAAACTTGCAGCTGTATTTTCTAAGAAAAGTTATCTGGGTGCTGCTTCATTAACATGCAGACAGAAAGACTTTCAGAGAATATTATGCATATCCTCCTAATAACTCCAAAAAAATTCAACATAACATTGACATTAATTTAAGACCAAACTTGCCTATGGAAATATTACATATGTCTTGGAAATACTTAAATGAATTTAAATGGTGTTTGATTGCTTTAGGCTGGATATACAGTAGTAGAATGAAATGTGTTCTTTTATACTTTGTGCTAAATATGAGTCACAGCAGTGGCTCTGTCTGTCCAACTCCTCTAAGAGCTGCAGGCCAACTTACCGGGGATAGCACCTTATCTGAGAGTACCACCTCCGGAAGCAAAGTGACCTCACCTTTGCCCTGTAATCACACACAATCTCAGCTATCAGGCTCTTTTTAACCTGAATGACCATATATTTATAATGAGTGCACCTCTCACAGAATCCAAGACAACAATTTCTTTAAAACTTTGTGTAATAAAGATATTATTTGTTGACAGTGTTTTGCCGTGGAGGTATTACAGAGGGACACTACTTCACCTATAATATCCTCAATTTAATCTCTTTTCATTTTCTGTTAGTCAGGTGTCAAGCCAAGCCTATATTGTTTATCATAACGTACTCCTGTCCCACACTTGCTTCACATTATTCTGCTGTAACTTTATCTCAGCTTTGTCTATGTGGTGGGCTTTTCCTACATGGAGTTCTGACTTCTCCCCTAATTTGATTTCCTCCTTATCTCCAGACTTGAAAGTACTCTTCTCATTATTCAGTGGAGCTTTCATGTCTTTTGTGATCTATGGTTTGTTGTTGGGAAAACAGTGCACAAAAAAAAACTTGACACACTTATTTTGATTCCAGCTTCTTTGCAAAATGTTGGTACAGTACATTACAGCTTGTGAAAAAGACCCATGGCATCCATAACAGTATCATGTCAGACCTCCGCAGGATGAAATTCCCCCAACATAATGAGACAACAATGAATCAATCCCATTTTGTGCTCAGTTTTTGTGCACTTTTAGAAAAATGAAGGTTGCTGTTATAAATAAAAAGCTTCTAAATGCAGTAAGTGTGTACAATGCTCCAAATACAAAATAACCAGGATAAAAACAGCATAGGCTTCTTTATGTGACACAAGTAAACCAAACACACATGTTGCCCATTCTATAACACCAGATTCTGCTGGGATGCGCTCTAGCCCTGTATGACCTTGAACTGGATTAAGCCCCCCTGCCAGCCTCCACTATTCATTGACTGATGTGTCAACTTTCCTCATGTGAAGCTTAGTGTTAATAGATAGGCTTACAGTGTTTTGACAAAAAAAAGGAAAAAGCATTGCTGGAATGTGCTTTCCAGAAGAATTCTGCACAGCATTAATAAAGGAACGTTTCCTTCATGTTTGAGAATAATTCTATAGGGTTTCACTTAATTCTTCATAGGTCTTAAATTATATACACTTAAATATATGCTGAAGCAGTTGCTACATAGTTGTATGTGCATTTTTCTGCTGCTCATCCAATGCATGCATGTTTGTCTTACGCAGTGCTTGAAATTTACTTCCCAACACCATATTAGGAATGTGCTTAACTCCTTAAGGTGCAGACATAAGGAATGCATAACATTCACACAGCCACTAAGCACGAGGCCCATGATGATGAAATACCTACAATGCACCTAGCTTGGCTGGACTGCTGTGTGCTTTTTAGGTCACAAATGAACATACTTCCTTAGGACGGTATAGCAAAGCGGTGGCATTTGTACTTTGCTTTTTTTCTTTTCTAATTAATGTGCTATATTTTAAATTGTACATTATTGCAAGATCATAATGTCCTTCTGGCGTCTGTTTTTTCCATTATATTCTCTAGTTACTAAATTGGCTCCAAATGAGTGAGATTACCCATTTTATGACCTTTTTGCTTATGTTTTTTTTTTTGTATTTAATTTGGGAGTTAATGACAAAGTTTAGTGCTTAAATGCATTAGAATGTGACAGAAATATTTAGGTAAGTTAGTTACAGAACAAACATGGAAATTGAAAAGCACTGATGCCTCACAGATCCAAGGTTGTGGGCCAAATATACTACATGCAGTTTTTGCCCTATTTGTAATTTGAAAATTCTCACCATGTTTAGATAATTAATTCCTATGTTTCACAGGGTTTTACAGTAAGTCATTATTTTAAAGAAAGTTACATTTTATCTTGTAATTCTTTATTGTTTCAGTGAAAGTATTGCACTGTGTGGTAAATTTGTAAATCCCAGGGCACTTGTTAAGTTAATTTTTGAAACACCATTTTGAAATATCTGCACATTATTTATTTATTTGCATATCAATTGATTGATTGGCTGTATTATTTGTCCTGTGATTCTGTATCCTTGTTTTTATGTTTCTGCTGCTGTATACACTTACATTTCCCCTTGGGATTAATAAAGTTTATCCAATCTAATCTAAATGTATCCAACAATGGAATGAAGACCTACTTTCTGCCTAATGCTGCCAGGATACTCTTTCATCCTGAGAAACCTTGCCTAAAATTAAGTGATTCCACAAAACAGCTTGGTGGATTAAAAAAAAAAAAAAACGAGCATAATTTAAGTATTAAAACAAGGTTCAGTTGTCCACACTATCAGCAGCACGTAGATAGCCAAGTGTGCTGAGAAGTGGACAGTTGCAGTAAACTGTAAAGATCTTGTTGAAAGTTTTGTTTATTTTAAGTTAGAGAGCATTAGTAAAAGTATGTAACTTGTTTCTTCACATATCCTTGATGTCTGATAGAGGTTAGCTTTGCATACTTCAACAGCTTCTAATCATAATTATGTATAAACCTCCTTTTAAACTGTTAACTGACTTGTTCCAGTTTCTGTACATTTAAGTCACGGGATGCTCAGTAAATAGAAGTGATAAAGAAAGTTGGCATCTGTGATTTGCTGATATTGACTCTTCAAAGTTAATGAGCCTAACAGATAGCTCCACATTCAGTTTGTGAGAACAAAAAACCCCAACTTTCCTCTTCTCTCCAACAGAAGCAGCACTGTAATACACAGACACAACAATTTAACAATTGGATCACATTAAGAGTTTATGCTGCTTATTGCAGCAGACTTCAGGCTAGTTTATCTTAAACCCCACTAAAGCACATACCCAAATGCGTCCAGTTAAGAGTTGCTGATTAAAACAATGTTCCTGTGTTTGGTAGGAAAATCTAAATGTACTGGAAGACATTTCACACAGACTTTTTTTCCCGGCAACTGCAATTGTGAATGTTGGATTCATGAGGCAGCAGTGCTAACTATTGCACCTCCACACCTCCAACACACAATGTAATCTCTAATCTCAAATCAAGGCAGCAGATCTGAAACCACAACAAATGTTTTATCATCAAACTTGCTTTAGCTTTGAAAGAAGCCTAAATACATTTAGTTACAATTTGAACGTTAAACAGGAATTAGCATAGGCCTATGTACTTCAGACTGCAAGGCACAATTTACATGGTTTGTCTATTGTTATGTAGTACAGTGTCTTATTCCTGCAACTGAGAATATATAAATATGTATAGTAAGACCCCAAACCCCAGACACAACTATACTGACAATAGTCCACTGTTAGAATAGCTTTTTTTTTGCTTTGTTTTGTATGTTAGAAACAGTTTTCTTCTTAACAGATCACCACAATTCCTTCATTTCTCTTCATTTACTTTTCTTCTTTCACTCCCCTCCCAACAAGCTTTAATCACATCCACTTCAGGTTAATACTTCTCTGGGTGAGACGGTATGACTTCTTTAATTCTGGACCCAGGAGTACTTCTGGTTCCACAGTATTTTTAATTTAGGGAAACCTGCTTGGGCATCCAAAGACACAAGCAGGGCTGCCTATAGGGACTGCAACTCCCAAGCAGCCCTGAGGATTTTCAAACATGGCCATGCTGACATCTGGTGTATTGGGGGATTACGTGTCCTTGTTGGGCAGTCTACATTATAGTGTCATCCCACCTGAGAAGGGGAACACCCACCATCCCTGCTGGGACACCCATTGAGAGACATAAATAATTGCATTATTTAACATAAAATTGTATTTTTTGCTGTTGTTGGCATTGCACGCACACAGATACAAAACAGTAAGCACAATCTAGAACCCAAAATTCAGTACATGCCTGCCGTGTCCCTCACTGGTGACCCTGACTCAAATAGGGCCTGTTATGGTTATCAATTATAGCATCTGATGCCCTGTCCAAGATTGTTTTCCACCCAATGGATAGACAATGATTCCATGAAACCCTTGTGACACCCCAGGTAGTGGGAAGGATAGTACCAGACTACACACTGATCGTCATGTAGTTTGGGATTGACAAGCTTCAGACTTGAAAGATGGCAGACTTGGAGACATGAATACAAAAATACAAAAGCAATGTCCCAATCAAAAATAGTGAATATTATTTACAGTGGTTATTGCCAGTCCCGAAATAAAAAGAAAAAAAATGTATATGTACAAATACTGTAGTCTTCCTAAATAAAAATACAATCAGGAAGATACGACACAAAACAGAGTCCTTTCAATAAATCACAAAAATATTTACAAAGAGAAAAAAACAAAGTGTATACTCAGAAATGACAAAAAGTGCAGCACAAAACCAGACAATATAAATACACCACCAAAACTATACTTTAACTAGGGGATATTTATATCTATATATATATATATATATACAAAAAGAAAACATATCTAAAAATAAGACAAAAGCTGCTCTGCTTGGTATACTTTTAGAATTAGTTATGCCAAAGTGACTCTCCCCATTATTCCCCATTAGTCAAAAGTTACAACTCATAGAGGCAGCAAGTGTCTTTTATACTGGGAAACGAAGCTCTCAGCTAATCTTGTGTCACGCCACTCTCTTTCTGCTGACGCATGTGTGATCCACATACGTGCTGCTCTCAATCCCTGCAAGGCCTAGAATAAATAGCACGGCAGCCTCATGTGCATGCAAGCAAACACGAATGTATCCATGATGGGTTTCTGTCAGACAAGCTAATTTCTTCTCCGGATTGTAAGTTACTTTCCTATAGATTTAACTCGGGATCCCCTTCTGTGAACTAATGCATGAATGCCTAAATTACCACTCCTTGCTTATTACTTTCTTAGGACAGATGGCTATGCAGGCACTTGACTTTCTGATCAGGCACACGCGATGTCCAGCAAGCATGTTCTGGATGCATGCCTACCTAGCTGCTGGCATCACACAGCACAATCCTACCGAAGCAAAACATCATATTTCCATAGAAGCACACCCTCACACTTTGACAGTTTAAAAAGGTAAGCGCTTTTATTTGCTCAGTATGAGTCATTTTCACCTTAGTCTTGGAACTTTTCCTTTAAGATGGTAATGCCTGGCAGGCAAATTACCACAACCCTACAAGCTGGACACCTTGTGATGGATTAATGCCTTCAGGGCAACAATCTCAAGGATCAATAATCAAGGATCAAAGATCTTTAAATTGTCATTCCAATATCCATATGCAGAAATGAAATTCAATATTCATGTCCTGGTAATTAAACAGTGCACATGATAACCCCATAAAAACTTCATAATAAAAGTAACCCATAAGTAGCCTCTTAACCTCATAAACTACACGATAAAGGTCACAGATAAACACAATAAAATAGAACAAAATAACATTAATGCATAAAATAAAGTAAGTTAACCACAGCTAAAAGAAATATTATTGCAGTATGCCCTGTAATCAGAAACAAGCAAAAATGGTAGCAGCAAAGAGTACATGAGACTACTGAAACAAAATACAAAGTGCAGTATAAGTCACATGGAGTGTACATACAGATTTAGCGATGTATTCATTAGACTAACAGCATCCAAGAAGAAGTAGTTCCTCAACCTGGTAGGGTTGGCGGCAGGGGGGGCAAACAGTCCATGTGCAGGATGTGTTACATTTTCCATAACGGAAGAGGCTTTACTTTGGCACCTTCTGGTGTAAATGTCCTCTATAGTGGCTAGGCTGCTGCCGATGATCCGCTGTGCAGACTTAACCACCAGCTGCAGTGGTCTCCTTCAATACACACTTGTAAAAGGATGTCAGAATAGAAAGGCACAGACCAGCTTGCTTCTTCCTCCTCAAGAAGTTGAGGCGTTGGTGGGCTTTCTTTACCAGACAGGCCATATTGTAGCTTCAAGAGAGGTCATTTGTAATATGCACCTCCATGTATTTGAAGCAGGTGTCAATTTCAAACATTGGTGTAAAGGGGGAGAGGTGGGAGAGGTCCAGTCCTCTGAAAGTCCACAATTATTTCCTTAGTTTTTTGACATTGATGCTAAGGTTGTTGTCCTTATACCAAGCCTCTAGTTTAGACACTTCCATCCTGTGTGCTGACTCATCATTGTGAGTGACAAGTCCTACAACCACTGTGTCGTCTGCAGATTTCATTATGTGATTGTTAGGATAGTGAGATATGTGGTCACAGGTCAGCAAAGTACACAGTAGGAGGCTCAAAACGCATCCCATTGGGGAGCCGGTGTTGAGAATAATGGTAGAAGATGTAATGTCATGGATTTTGACTGACTGGGGTCTGTTTGTTAGAAAATCCAAAATTCAGTTGCAAAGTACTGAGATTAATCCAAATAGTGACAATTTGTTCACCAGTGTTTTGGGGGATGATGGTATTAAAGGCAGAGCTAAAATCCAGGAAGAGTAATCTGACGAAGGAGTCCTTCCTTTCTGCATCAGTACCAAATCCTACAATTTCACATCATCCTATTGATTGTCACTGTCTCAGTCACTGTCATTATCATTAAAATATTCATCATGCAACATATCTAGTTGTTTCAAAACATCAGCAGCTTTATAGCTTTTTTGCAATGACATTACTACGAGCTGTCTATTTATAACACTATCTTCAGCAAACTATTGCAACCAAAAACAATGGCTCTCCACTAGATGACTATATTAGGTAAATGAGACGCAGCAGCAAAGATCACCTGCAAACTGGCTGTGTCTGTATTGGCTGTGTACTGAGTACAAGTTTTCTTGTATGTTGGGTCTTGAAAAATTCAATGACATATGAGCTTATTGCATATTGCATTCAAAGTGTTAAATTTTCATTATCTTGATGTAATAAACAGGAGAGGAAGTCAGAAAAATCATTAGGGTTCAGTGTGGAAAGCACTATTTTAATGCAAAGCACATTTCTGCAGAAATAATGAAAAAATGGTACAGCAGTCTTCAAAGATCATCAAGTCTTGCTATGTGAAGATACTGCTGGTTGATCAAAGAAGCTTCTTTACTAGAGGGGTCTGTCCATTTCTAAAACTGGCCCCAAAATGAATGCTGGCTTTTGAGATTTGTGCTCTTTTTATAATGAAATGACCAGGATGAAAATTATGTCCATGATACTCCTTTATATCCTCTTTCATTCTAAAGAAAAAGCAAAAAAGGAAGTTATGTATCATGTTGCACTCTTAGCCTTGCACTCAACTTCTGTCATTTCAAAACCCATAAAATGCATATCTGAAAATGGATTCTCATGAGTAACATGACACATAATAATTTCTTAACCACTTATTTGCTTTATTCAGGATATTATATATTTAAAGTAATTTGTTCTGCCACTGCAAGTTGGAAAATAAAAGACTAAATGGAGGGTTGAAACCAGAGATAAACAGAGAGCAATTTGCAAATCCTAGACAGAAAAAGAATCTAAAACCAGGTAGATAAAAGAGAAAACCAAGATGGTTTTGTCCAATATGAAAACCAAGTATCAAAGTCAAACACCAGTCCAAAATCCAATAACCACAAATATTAAAACACAAAATTAACAAGAGCAGACCTTTAAGTTGAATCCATAATAATCAATATACAACAAAAACACAAAATAATGTATAGTATTTCTCTGACAGAGTATAAAAATGCAAAGTCATGACAGGATTAAGGTTAAATTGTAAAAATGTCTGTGAATGTATAAATTGGCTACACACCAAATAAGTTATTCTACATATTATGAAATATTGTCATTTTTCAGTTGTTACATTTTTTAAGCCCTACATTTTTAAGTAGGACTTCTACAGAAGGCCAAGGTGCAATGACACATCTTTTCTGAAAAACCTCAGTTTATTTATGAGTTATTTAGCACTCTCTTTAATCCTTAAAATTTCTCTTCATATGAGAAGGTTTGAATAATGTATATTAGATGTTGGAGGTCTGAATTATTTCTTGATACCATAAAAAGAGTTTGCCAAGGCTGTGCTAAGCTTTTGGAATGTATGACTGATGCTGTTTTAACATACCAGTAATTAAGTTATCATTTTATTAGTATTTCTTTTTTACACTCTTCTTAGATGCCTTATGGGTTGTTGGCCTACAATTTAGGGTTGCTCGCCATAAGAGACAAACAAAAAGGCTGCTCTATCATGATCCTGAAGATAGAAATTTCAAAATATCATCTTGGAAAGAAAATGAAGCCAACATAAATGTATAAGGTGAGGACGGTCTAAGGCTAAAGAGTGTCAGGATATGATGGTGTGTTGAGGGAGAAATCTGGGCTATTTTCATTACTGTGTATTTGAATAATGTTTTTTTGTTAAATTGTTTTATATTACTTTACATTACTATTGTAAAAAGAAGTGAACTTGCTCAGAAAAATGCTATAACTATTCTAGCCAAGTCAGTGTATGATGTCACAGCTAAACTATGGAAGTTGAAACTGTTTATCATCTTTTAATGATTTGGCAAGAAACAAATAGGACTTAAAACTTCCTGCTGACAAAGATTTTGGGTTGTCTTCAGGCAATCTGGTTTAATGCCTTTTTTAACTTTTGACCTTTCACCTTTAATTGTTAAGCTCTGTAGTGTGTGCTATTTTTGTCATAATCATTATCTCTTTAAGATGATTTTGGAGTATTTTAAACTAGTTTGCTTATCTGGAATTTTCTAACATACAGTTAAGTTATATTTCACTTTTGTTTTGTTACATCTTGGATGATATTATCGAGGGCTGCACAGTATGGGTGACTTTAATGTCACACAGTAGATGACTTGTGTGGTCACAATGTTATTTAAGACACAAGAATGGCAGTAAACACTGTATGTGGTTTACCTAAAACTAAAGAAAATTGTCTCATGAAAACAGAAGTCATTTTTTTCTGTAGAATTTCATGTTACCAATTTGAGCATCAACCAAGACTTTTATGTTGCCTCACTATGAAAATTCACCTAATCAATCAACTATCCTTGACTTTACATTTTGATTTCTAGTTTGCACCTTCATCCTCTACCACGCAGAAGAAAAAAAAAACTAAATTACTAAACTATTCCTTTTTGAATAGGTATTCTTTATTGGTCACAATTTCAATCACTGCCACTTAAACAATAAAAATATTTAGATATAACGATCATTTTCCATTGGTTGATTTGTTTACTGTGATAATGAGACTGTTGCATTCTAATGTTTGGGTGTTCATATTTAATTATTGTTTTAAATTTCACAATGTTTTATTTTAACATAGTGTGAGTAGAAGGCCTAAATTTTCTTTAATATTACAGGTTCTTCATGTAGGGGTTGATCTAATATTGTCGAATTTCTGTTACTCCTGGAAGAAAGCCAATTAGCTTTACTTAGCTTCTGACATCATAAAAGAGGGACTAAGTGCTTAAGGGCAGTGCAGGATTTACGTATAAGCTACACAAGCTATAGCTTAGGGCCCCGGCCTTCTTGGGGGCCCCCAAAACAAATTGTCCGAGTGACCAATTGTCATATATACTTAAATATACTACAGCATTATTTGTTCCAATCAGGCCCGGCCTTAGGCATAGGCGAAGTAGGCGACCGCCTAGGGCCCCGGCGTCCGGGGGGGCCCTGGATCGACTCCTTGGTCTAATTTTCATGCATTTCACAGAGCTTCCAGGGGGCCCCTGGACCTCCCTTTCGCCTAGGGCCCCATAATACCTAAGACCGGGCCTGCTTAAGGGTACACAATTGCATAGTATTTTTTAACAAAAGATTAAAAAAACTGGTTGTTATGAACACATATACTGTAATTGCTTGAGGATTTTCAGTTTCAGACAACAGAAACCCAAAGATATCAGATGCACCCTTTGTGTGAGATTGAGGAGTTTGTCAATTTAGGGATGCTTGATAATTATCAAAGCGTTACTAGCCTGTTCTGAGCAGTTTGTGTAATAGAAAGTAATAAGACCATTAGAGTCTCTCTTATAATGGGGACAAATGTGGGGTGAAATAAACATTGTTTTGTGACTTTGGGGCCTGTTTTAATTAAGTGTAAATTCATTAATAAATATTATTTTATGTGATGGGCTAGCCTAGTCACTAAACTGTGGACTATAAGAGACTGAGATGTGGGACCCTACCCCTAACTCATTGCCCAACCCTGAGTACCTAATCTGCTTTACTTCATATTTACATTTTACTAACCTCTTTGAATAGAGCCACCAGCTATATAAATACATGTATTGTAATTTTACTTGTTTGTTTTATTTTGGGAGATCTGCATCTTAACATGATGCAGTACTAATCATTTCATGCTATAGATTAAGTGTTTTTAGAATGTTATGTTACTTTTTACCATACAATATGTAGAGTGTACATTTTGTTGAAACGGTTGAGTTTTATCCACATAGAAACCAAATGTTTTTTTCTTAATGAACTGTACAGTTCACTTTATAGGATTAAATAATCAAATATTGAAAACTTTAAATCAAAATATTCAATATGCTATTTGAAACTTGGCATGAACAGTGTGTGTCACTATGTTGTCTATTACTGCCATCTACTGATCATTAGTTTTGGACAACAATGAAGGAAAAATATAGGAAAGATAACAGAATGGTGCTGTATTATTTAAAATGATAATAATTAATATTGCAAAGCATTATGTCAAGAATAGTAATCTATTTAATGATATAACTATTTTGATTTAGTTTGAGATAATAATAATGCTCTCACAAGTAATGCTAAACAAATGCACTTAAATAATTTAACATTTACATAACAGTAATCAAAAATATAAACTAGTAAGGCTAATTTAGGAGAAATCTACCAAATAAAAATATAGTTTATCCATAATTTTTTTTTTAAATATACTTGCAATTCTTGACAATACATAAGTCCATCATAGTGCACACTCATTCATAACACTGATAATTTAATCATGGATATAAATCGATGAAGCAGACATTAACATACATTATGCTTTAACTGAATATACAGTATGTTTATTTTAGAAGGATGGAATTAGAAAAATAAGACATCAGTTTTTATGTTTGTTTTTCCATTGCTGGGAAATTATTTTATTATTTAAGATGTTAAATATATTCTTATAATTCAGTAATTGAAATGGTGCAAATGGGGTTGTTTCCGCACATAGAGCAATCTTCTTCCTCTTCATTGTTTCCCACTTCTATGTGGAGTTGATGTGCTTGATCAACCTTTTCCAAACAACTCATTAAAGCACCTTCTCTGTAGTCAAGCCTGTTCACTTCAGTTCTTCTTTTACTTTATCTATCCACTTCCACTTTGGCCTCCCTCACTATCCCTTCCTCTGTACTTACATTACCATCACTATCTCTGATCATCTCATTTCTTATTCTGTCCTTTTTTGTAACTCCGCACATCCATCTCAACATTCTCATTTCTGCCACATCTAACTTCTCTTCCTGCACTCCCTTTACTGCTCATATGTCGGCTAAATATATCATTGCTGGTCTTACCACTGTCTTAAAGGCCTTACTTTAAACTTTTGCGTTAACTCTTCAATCACACAGAACTAGTGATACCTTCTTCCAATTGTTGCATCCACACTGCACTCTGCATCTGTTTTTCCATCCATAGGTATTTAAATTTATCCACCCTTTTCAATAGCTGTCCCTGTAAGCTAAATTCTGAATCCTGATCATCATTAAACCTCATATATTTGTCTTCTTTCTATTTATCCTCAATCCTCTATCTTCCAAAGCCCTTCCCTGTTCTTCCAACTTACTCTCCACTTCCTTTTTTCCGGTGCTACACAGCACAATTTCATCAGCAAAAAGCATGCTCCAGAGGATTGATCTTTTGTCCCATGACTCATCCATCCATCCATCCATTTTCCTTCCATCCATCCATTTTCCAACCCGCTGAATCCGAACACAGGGTCACGGGGGTCTGCTGGAGCCAATCCCAGCCAACACAGGGAGCAAGGCAGGGAACCAATCCCAGGCAGGGCACCAACCCACCACAGGACACACACTCACACACTCACACACCAAGCACACACTAGGGCCAATTTAGAATCGCCAATCGACCTAACCTGCATGTCTTTGGACTGTGGGAGGAAACCGGAGTACCCGGAGCTCATAAATAAACAGATAAAAGAGATGAAAAGAAGAAAAAGAACCCTGGTGCAGACCTACTCTATCTGGGATCTTGTGTTATCTCAACACCGCCTTTAATTCGAGTCCTCTCTCCCTCATACATAAGTCTCAAACATATCCTCTCATACTCCTCTGGTATTCCTTTCTCTCTCATGCACCTCCAGACCTCTCAATGTGGTACTCTATCATAAGCCTTTCCCAAATCAATAAACACCATATGCAAACTTTTCTGTTTTTCTCAATGTTTCTCTCTGAGATGTCTCAATGGAATGACTTCATCAGTTGTTCATCTCTCCGGCATAAAACTAAACTGCTCCTCTCCTGTGGTGGTGTCTTTCCTCATCTTTCACTCTAAAACCCTTTCCCAAATTTTCATTGTGTGTGAAATCAGCTTTATTCCTCTATAGTTTCCACAATACTGAATATGGCAAACTACCCCAGCTTAGTACTGGTGCCAAGCCAGGATAAATAGAGAGGTTAGAGTCAGGAAGGGCATCCAGCTGTAAAACATAGGCATAACTTTAATGATGGAATCAATCCATATATAACAATAGCTATATTGTTCAAAAATAAAGTAACAATAAATAGATTGAACCACACCTCCTGTTCATATGCTTGTTTAGTAAGAATCTTATGTAAGATGTACTCTCACTTCCTTTTATTCATTTTGGAAATGTCAGAAGCTTTATGCTTTATCGGAATGGAAGTGCAGGAAAAGAGACAGTGTGGGAAGCCAAAGCAGAGGTGGATTGAAAAGGTAAAAGAAGATCTGAAGAAAAAGAGCTTGACTGGAGAGAAGGTGCAGGACTGAGCTGTTTGGAGAAGGTTGATCAAGCACATCGACCCACATAGAAGTGGGAAAAGATGAAGAGGAAGAAGAAAAAGAAGGAAATGTCAGAAGGCAAAATATTGTGCCCAATATCATCTGATAATGTTTCTGGATAAGATAATGTGCAGTAGACAGGGAAGAGTTAATAATGAAAGGTAGACTACTGAGCTACTACCATCCTATCCATGTTGGCAACATCTTGCACAAGTCTTGCGCTAATCTTGTAAGGTTGTAAAGTATTTTAATTTATAGTACCTTTTCAAAGCTCTTTGCACTCTTTCAGTTTTGCACCATATATTTCATATTCACTTACAATTAGTAGTAGTAAGGTTATCAATCTTTGACTGAATATGGGATTCTGATTTATAAAGTAGTTGAAGCAATGCTCTTTGCACCTGTTTTTCTGCATCAATATTTTAATAGAATGTGTTCAGAGTAGTGAATTAAGAAAAATAAAATGTAGCATTTTATTCACATTTACAGATCATTCAAACCTTTCATGTCCTATAAAGAAAAAGCTATATTTTACTAAATCACCTTATTAATATGCTTGTAAGCAATCCCTGGTAATTTATTTCAGTGTACAGAAGGCAGAGTTGTCATTTTACAGCAGGGATTGAATGTGCTGTCTCCTTTCATGAATGTTGCATACCATTAAAGTGAAAAGAACATGCCTAGGAGCTTTGCTAGGAGACAGCTATGATATTCAAATAATGCTTATAAGCAAATAGTAGTACACATAGAGCCACATGAGAAAACTGTAATGCATAAAGCTGCATATCATTTATTCTTGCAGTTTACTGACACTGATCAGTTGCTTCGGTCCACCTGTGAAATGTTCCTCTCCAACACATTAATGAGATTTCTGTTTAAAGATATAGTGAGTAGGGTTATTTTCTAACGCTATGCTTTTTTTCATAGAAATTAAGCAAATGATGCAGGCATTGTGTCCATTTAGAATCTTCAAGCTTTCTATACAACAAGCTAAATAACTAAACATGTCATTTAAATTTCATACATGCTCAGGCTTCCATGTGTGCCAACACAACTGGTGCACAATACTGTTCGTAAAGTGTTATCCAAAGACCAACCACCAAATGCTTTATAAAGTTTTAATTTTAAAATTTTACTAAGTATGACATTTTGAGCATAACTTAAATAAAATGTAAAATCTCTACTTGCTTGATTTATTTGGAAATTGTAGTACTAACTTATATACCATGTTGGGTAAGGTTTTCTCCTTACCCAACACAGTATATAATGGAAATACAAGAGATCTAAATGATACAGAGTAAGGTACATGGACCAGTTAAGTGCCTAGAAGCTATATATTATGAACTCAAGGCACATTTAAGAAACTGGAAATGGAAAAGGCACCCATAAAGTCTTATAGTCTGATCATGGTGACACTACTAGCATGTGTTATCTACCAACAAACACATGGACAAAATTATACATTTTTTATGATTTTCAGAAATAAGAATAAAGAAAATAGTGTAGTGGATGGCCGGGTCCCATGCCCGGCTGGGACGACCCTTCTGCTCATGTTCCGGGGGAGCCACCAGAGACTCCTCAGTACCTTTCCCCGGGACGTTTGGAGCCCTCAACTGAGCGAGTGAAGGGGCAGGAGTTTTCTGCCTGTTTTCACTCCCACAAGGGTCGAGCCGAAGGGAGTCGAGTGTGCTACAACTGCGGCCGCTGTGGCCACATCTGACGGTGTTATCCTATGAGGACATCCAAGTGGCAGGGATGTCGGGGCAACACCCCCAGACCATTTGCTTTTGTTTCCACAGGACAGAGCCGTAGTGCTGAGGACACTGACTCCCCATTATGGAGAAGACCAGCCCTCACGGGATGGGCCATTGAGTCCCACAAGACTCATCTGGAAGAGGGTCGATGTAATGGGCCGCCGGGTCCCCTGCCCGGCCGGGACGCTCCTTCTGCTTATGTTCCGGGTGAGCAGCCATGGACTCCTCAGTACCTCCCCTGGGACGCTTGGTGGCAGCCTCCCTGGTTGATGATGCCTCAGTTTCCCGCAGGGTTTCATGGGAGATGGAGTTCTCCCCAACCCTGTCGGGACCTGGGATGGCCACCATGGGGTGAGGCAGAGATCGTTAAGCCCAGCTAGTTTAATCATCTACCCCACCCGGGAGAGCGATTAGGAACAGGTGAGCAAGCACCAGGAGCACTTCCGGGAGGTCCATAAAAGGAGCCAGCAACCACCACTCAGAGCCAGAATCGGGAGGAAAAGGACGAGGTTGCCTGAGAGGAGTGGTGGTGGCAGCGGAAGGATTGCTGTGTTGACGGTAAGGTGTTTTGGGACTGTGTTATACCTGTGGGGTTCACGGGGAAGACATGCCCCACAGGGGATGAGTGTTTGGGCTGTGTTTAAGTGCTTGGGACTGTGTATTGCCTGTGGGGTTCACGGGGAAGACGTGCCCCACAGGTGAAGAAAAATAAAAGATTTCTGTTCAATTGACACGTGCCTCAGTGTGAATCTGTGCCGGGTCGGGCGCTTATATAGCGCCTTATTCACAACAGAATAAAAAGAAAAACTCAAAATGAGCACATCTTAACTCCATCATGGAAGAACTGTTAAAAACCTAATCACAAAACAAACATAATTTAATGCATTAATTAATATAAACCATATTATGACTGAAAATAAAAAGTTTTAATGAGGACTGGTATTAACAATCACATTGCACATAACATGATATATTTAAACCTGCATAAACCTAAGGGCTACATATGGCTGGGGTCTCTTTCGGGAACATAAGATGAAAAGGAACTAAGCAACCCTGGAGGAAGTGTGCGTCTACCACAGGTCTCACTCACACATACACCACCAAGCATCATCAGTGATACTCAAGGATGTGAAGATGTGAGGAGAACATGGAGCCTGGACACGGACAACAACAGGACACACAAGGCAGCAGCATTAATAACTGCACCATTGCCTCAAATTAATCATTTACAACCCAAAATGAACAACTCAACATGCATAATCAAAAAAGACAGTAAATATGACCATTCATTCTTTTAGTAAGGCCTACTGTCTCAGCTTCAGCACATCCACACCTATGTCCAGGGCTGGCTCTTGCTTTTTTGCTGTCATAGGTCAAGGTGTAAATGTCTCACCCAAAACCACAATGTCTTGAAAACAATATACATAGCATGTGGAAGATATATATTGGGTGGGGTCCACTTACAAATTTCAAATGAGATATCATACAGGTAGAAGAGTGGGTTGTTTGTCTTGCAGTTTAGATCCCACTAGTTGTTACTAGCATGACATTATACAGATATTAAATTGAAGAGCGAAGGTAGGGTGGGGTCATCTGAAGAGCAAGGGTAGGGTGGGGTCACTCCGCTTGGTGTTGTAGCCGAGTTTGTGTGCATAGTTAAAACATTGTTCCCCCAAATCATTTCACCGCTCCAGGTTGTAGTGGTCCGGTGCCACTAAGATTCACACCGTCAAGATGATGGTGATTTATTTATTTTTATAGAGGATCCCAGGGACGCTCCCAGCCTTGGCCCAACCTGCACACACTCACAAACAGAGACAAAATAAAGCACACTGGGAACTAACAACAATTAAAGAATATAATGAAATTAAATAATATAAATAAAAACAATAATACCTCCCCAGTACCCCTATGGTGATATTACATTAAACACAAAAACACAACTCCACACAGCAAAGTCCATGGAATACCACACCGGATGTAATGAGAGATGACGAGAGTAAGTCCAGAGATCTGTATGTTGAAAGGGAATGAAACAACTGTCCTACCGGTAGACGCTGTAAGGGTGAAGACAGATGGATGGTTCAGGAGCGCTCCTATACTTGTGGGAAAGCCGTGACTCCACAATCAGTCCTCAGCACACAGGTAGACAGAAGACGATCCAGACCCCAACAACGAATACAATCCAGGACTCAGCGACTAAATATGGCTTAATTAACAGAAGGCAGTCCGACAGGTAAACGAAACACAAAATACAACAACAAAAAACACTTTTTTTTCCCTTGGACACCTGCCGTCCTTTAAAACCCCTCTGACTACCTTTGACCCCAACAGCCCCTGCAGGGACTGCTGGGAGATGCAGATGTAGCTCTGCTACAAGGTGATCTCCTAGTTTGCCTTTATGGTAGAGCAGACCCTGCCTATATCTTTAACAATAGGTCTTTTTTTCACAGCTGTCCAGTTTTATTTTATTTATTAGTAGCTTTTGCCTGATTAAAGTCCAATTATGTTTAACATTCATTTCTTTCCTGGGGTCCATATGGAGATTCTAGTTCACGTTTTCTCTAATCTCTAAAGCACTGATGTATTTGACTGAAGCCTCTTAAAATTTTCAGAAACCCACCTTTAAGGAGTTTTATTAGTCTTTGAACAATACTCTGAGCTGCTCAACCTTTTATTGTTCTATTTTAGAATAAGTAGTAATAATGGTCTTACATTTTTTGCCATTTTACTTTATCACTGTCTATTAAAGGAAAGTGGCTTCATATACAATATTTTACTCATCTGTGTATCCTTTTCTGATATTCTTCCATGATCTTCTAACCTACAAAAAATGTACTTTATTATTCCATTCATAGAGTGTCTTGTTTTCCTTTACTTCTGTTTTATACAGAATATGTTCAATTGCTTTTAACGGATTGTTTTTTTCTCAAATGCTTGCGGTGATATATGCAGTGATTTAGAAAAGAATCCAGTCATTATCATGCATTTGCAGTAGGCTAGAGGATGTACCCTATTTTGCTGGTAGCAAAAACATACACATTCATTCTGATCTCCGACCCTACCTTTATACATTATGCAGCTTTCTTGTATTTACTGAAGTTATTGCTCCATGAAACCACTGAATATAGAATAATGTAGCAAACCGCAGATATTATTCTTTTATCACAAAAAAAAACTTTCAACTACTATTTTTCTTTATTTATGCTGTGATAAGGATCTTAGCATTCAAAGGTTTTCAGACTCTACAGGCAGTCTGGGATTCTAACTGGGGAAGGTATGCATATATAGGCAGATAGCTTGTATCAGTGTGCATTTGTAACTGGATCCAAGCATCGACTAAAGATTGACCATGTCTCTCCTGGGATCATAAACAATGTAACAAAGTAGTGCAATTGAAGACGTATTTAACTGAGGAAATGTTATATACAGTATTAGAAGAAGAAAAAGTAGGCTAAAAATAACTAATGCTACCCCAGTAGATATCACAATTGTGACATTAATAGGGCTATGTTAAATGTAATTAGTAAATTATTTATAGTATGTTTTATCTGGGACCAGCACAGAAAATAAGAAGACATAACTTGAATACTAATGCTTTGTGATATTATTCATGGTTTGCTGGGCAAACCAATCATCAGATTTAACTGATAATCTGCTTCTAGAACCCCATTAAGATTAGTCATCCAGAGTTGGATCCTGCCTCATGCTCATTGCTGTTAGGACAGTATCTGTATCCCTATAATAGGATCAGGCTAAGGTTACACTATTTGTGCATAATGTATATTGTACTCAGTCTTAATTTTATTGCAGTATATAATTATAATCAAATTAAATTTATTTATAAAGCACATTTAAAACATCAAAAAGTTGCAACAAAGTGCTATACAAAATAAAACAAAAATAAAACTGTGACATAAAAACACCGAATACAACTATACAAAAAAAGAATCCAATTTGGTCTCCAAACCTGAAATCTTAAAAGAACGTAATGATTTCCAAACCATAGCAAAGCAAAAACATTATTTTTTGTCTCCAAAAGCCCACGAAAAAAGATGTGTTAAATGTCAGGACCATAGAAGCTTTTCAGACAAATAAAAGTAACTAATTCCAGAGTTTTGGCGGACCCACTAAAAAAACACAAGTCTTAATGAGGTGAGAACGTGACACTGATAAGAGAAATTGGGAAGATACTTTAAGTGCCCTGCAGGAAGAATATTGGATGAGGAGATCTGAAACATATAGAGGGGCCAGATTATTTGATGCTTTCTTCTTCTTCTTTCGGCTGCTCCCGTTAGGGGTTGCCACAGCAGATCATCTTCTTCCATATCTTTCTATCCTCTGCATCTTGTTCTGTTACACCCATCACCTGCATGTCCTCTTTCACCATATCCATAAACCTTCTTTTCTCTGGCAGCTCTATCCTTAGCATCCTTCTCCCAATATACCCAGCATCTCCCATCTGCACATGTCCAAACCAACGTAATCTCGCCTCTCTGACTTTGTCTCCCAACCGTCCAACTTGAGCTGACCCTCTAATGTACTCATTTCTAATCCTGTCCATCCTCGACACACCCAATGCAAATCTTAGCATCTATAACTCTGCCATCTCCAGCTCTGTCTCCTGCTTTCTGGTCAGTGCCACTGTCTCCAACCCATATAACATAGCTGGTTTCACTACCGTCCTGTAGACCTTCCCTTTCACTCTTGCTGATACCCGTCTGTCACAAATTACTCCTGTCACTCTTCTCCACCCATTCCACCCTGCCTGCACTCTCTTTTTCACCTCTCTTCCACAATATTCATTACTCTGTACTGTTGATCCCAAGTATTTAAACTCCTTCACCTTTGCCAACTCTACTCCCTGCATCCTCACCATTCCACTGACCTCCCTCTCATTTACACACATGTATTTGTCTTGTTCCTACTGACCTTCATTCCTCTCCTCTCTAGCGCATATCTCCACCTCTCCAGGGTCTCCTCAACCTACTCCCTACTATCGCTACAGATCACAATGTCATCGGCAAACATCATAGTCCACGGAGACTCCTGTCTAATCGCGTCTGTCAACCAGTCCATCACCACTGCAAATAAGAAAGGGCTCAGAGCTGATCCCTGATGTAATCCCACCTCCAACTTGAATGCATTCCGTCACTTGAACCGCAGACCTCACCACTGTCATACTTCCCTCGTACATATCCTGTACAACTTTTACGTAGTTCTCTGCCTCTCCTGACTTCCTCATACAATACCACAGCTCCTCTCAAGGCACCCTGTCATATGCTTTCTCCAGGTCCACAAAGACGGAATGCAACTCCTTCTGGCCTTCTCTAAACTTCTCCATCAACATCCTCAGAGCAAACATTGCATCTGTGGTGCTCTTTTTTGGTATGAAACCATACTGCTGCTCACTAATCATTACCTCACTTCTTAACCTAGCTTTCACTACTCTTTACCATAACTTCATGCTGTGGCTCATCAATTGTATTCCCCTGTAGTTACTGCAGTCCTGCACATCCCCCTTATTCTTAAGTATTGTGCTTTAACAACAAAAAAAAGCACTTTAAACATTATCCTGAACCTGACGGGCAACCAATGAAGAGAGGCAAAGATAAGAGTAATATGTTCCTCCTTGCAGGAACCTATTAACAACCTTGCAGCTGCATTTTGAACCAGCTGAATCTGAAATAGGGAAGGCTGACTGACTCCAAGATACAGAGAATTGCAATAATACCGCCTATTGGAGACAAAGGAATGGTAAACTGGATTTACAGGATACAAAACATTTCTGTTGTTTTAACTCTTTTAATGTGTAGAACCATCTGCGTTATTTCCATGACTTAAGGCTTAGAGACAAAAGTGTGTAACCACTGTGTGTTAATAACATTCATACTTCTCCAAATCAACACCTAACATGCTGTATGTATTTATCATTAATGTAATATTTGCAGTTATGCATTCTTAGGCAAGTAGATCAATAAATATAACATAAACTAGCCTGAGTTCCAATACAATACATTGGATTCTTTTTCCCAACTGCAATCATTTGTTTGGCTTGCCTTTCACACTTCATATCAAGTACATTGTAGACTTTGTGTTTTTCAGATTTGTTCATTAGTTTGTGAAGGCTAGGGGGCACCAGAGAGACCCAAACCCCAACATGAACACACCAAGACAGCCCCGGGTTCAAATAAATGTGTTTTATTACACAATACCTCACAAATGAAGCACAAAACACAGTTACAGTTAGGTCCATAAATATTTGGACAGAGACAACTTTTTTTTAATTTTGGTTCTGTACATTACCACAATGAATTTTAAATGAAACAACTCAGATGCAGTTGAAGTGCAGACTTTCAGCTTTAATTCAGTGGGGTGAACAAAATGATTGAATAAAAATGTGAGGCAACTAAAGCATTTTTTTAACACAATCCCTTCATTTCAGGGGCTCAAAAGTAATTGGACAAATTAAATAACTGGAAATAAAATGTTCATTTCTAATACTTGGTTGAAAACCCTTTGCTGGCAATGACAGCCTGAAGTCTTGAACTCATGGACATCACCAGATGCTAGGTTTCCTCCTTTTTAATGCTCTGCCAGGCCTTTACTGCAGCAGCTTTCAGTTGCTGTTTGTTTGTGGGCCTTTCTGTCTGAAGTTTAGACTTCAACAAGTGAAATGCATGCTCAATTGGGTTAAGATCAGGTGACTGACTTGACCATTCAAGAATTTTCCACTTCTTTGCTTTAATAAACTCCTGGGTTGCTTTGGCTGTATGTTTTGGGTCATTGTTCATCTGTATCATGAAATGCCGTCCAAACAATTTGACTGCATTTAGCTGGATTTGAGCAGACAGTATGTCTCTGAACACCTCAGAATTCATTCGGCTGCTTCTGTCCTGTGTCACATCATCAATAAACACTAGTGTCCCAGTGCCACTGGCAGCCACGCACACCCAAGCCATCACACTGCCTCCACCGTGTTTTACAGATGGGGTGGTATGCTTTGGATAATGAGCTGTTCCACGCCTTCTCCATACTTTTTTCTTGCCATTATTCTGGTAGAGGTTGATCTTGGTTTCATCTGTCCAAAGAATGTTTTTCCAGAACTGTGCTGGCATTTTTAGATGTTCTTTAGCAAAGTCCAATCTAGCCTTTCTATTCTTGAGGCTTATGAGTGGCTTGCACTTTGCAGTGCACCCTCTTTATTTACTTTCATGCAGTCTTCTCTTTATGGTAGACTTGGATATTGATATGCCTACCCCCGTGTTGTTTACTTGGTTGGCTGTTTTGAAGGGGTTTCTCTTCACCATGGAAATGATTCTGCGATCATCCACCACTGTTGTCTTCCGTGAACGTCCAGGTCTTTTTGCGTTGCTGAGTTCACCAGTGCTTGCTTTCTTTCTCAGGATGTACCAAACTGTATGTAGATTTTGCCACTCGTAATATTGTAACAATTTCTCGGATGGGTGTTTTCTGTTTTCGCAGCTTAAGGATGGCTTCTTTCACCTCCATGGAGAGCTCCTTTGACCGCATGTTGTCTGTTCACAGCAAAATCTTCCACATGTAAGCATCACACCACAAATCAACTCCAGGCCTTTTATCTGCTTAATTGATAATGACATAACGACGGACTTGCCCACACCTGCCCATGAAATAGCCTTTGAGTCAATTGTCCAATTACTTTTGAGCCCCTGAAATGTAGGGATTGTGTTAAAAAAATGTTTTAGTTGCCTCACATTTTTATGCAATCATTTTGTTCACCCCACTGAATTAAAGCTGAAAGTCTGCACTTCAACTGCATCTGAGTTGTTTCATTTAAAATTCATTGTGGTAATGTACAGAACCAAAATTAGAAAAAAGTTGTCTCTGTCCAAATATTTATGGACCTAACTGTATCTCTCCTCCAAATAACCTCTCATCTTTCCACTGCACTGCCTTCCCCTAGTCAAGTTTTGCTCATCTTCCCCCCAGCTCTGTCTTGCCTTGACAAGGGAGTGTAGTCCTTTTTATTGAGGGCCTGGGAGTACTGCTAGTGGCAGGACTGTTGCTGATTGGAAGCACTTCTGGGTCACATGGAAGTCCCAGATAACAGTGAGTACATCTCTCTGCAGCACCCTCTTGCAGCACCCACAGATCCCAGCAGGGCTGTGGTGCCGGACTACAACTCCCAGCATTCCCTGCTGGTTCCTGAGCGGGCAACAATATCGAGGGCTGCCACCATCTAGTGACCGGGGAGAATAAATACACCCCAGAGTCAGTTCTTCCCTGTCTTTCCCTTTCTTACTGGCCAGGGAAGGTCCTAGAAATATGTCCTGTTGGGACACCTGTGTATCCGCTTGGGGCTTCCCGCCCCTGTAATGAGTCTTTTTACCTGGTCGGGATGTCCATCCATTATCCTGAGAAATCCTTTCAGGTCTGGCATCTTTCTCTCCCTTGGTCAGGGTGTCTGTCTATCTTCTAAGAGCCTCCTGCCGGGGTAAGGAACCATCCCCTCTCCTGTTCGGGATGCCTGTCCATCCCATGTGGCACTTACAAGGCATTTCTGACTTGCAGCTCAGGGAGAGTAGTTTTAATATTAGCTTTGTCACTATCTATGAGAAATTTGCAAATTTCCCTTATTTTCTAGATTCTTCAAACGTTCTTTTTTTGTCCAGCATCTTGAAAACTTAATTGTTCAGTTAATTGGCAGATCTAAATGTATTCTTTATAAACCTGTTCCCATATAGAATTGATCCTTATCTTGTGCTTGATCCTGCCAGATTGGACTCTGACCCCACAGCCCTGAACTAGATATATTGAGAATGAGTTTAGAAAACTAAATACAACCAAGGTCTCTGGAGAAAGGCTTCCTAAACACTTTCATACACATATGCTTGGGAGACGGTTTAAAGGCTCTGGTGATGAGGTGGTGCTGTTTCCTAATGCCTTCTCTCTTCCTTGCTCAGCTGAACCGAAGATTCACAGCTGTTCCACCTCCGATGTCACTTTTGTTGTCCTCTCTCCAGGAAGCACCCTTCCTGCCTGGAAGCCACATGACCAGCAGTTTGGCCATCTTGAAACAGTTCTATTTGGAACTCTGGTACGAAAAGACTTCTCTGCATTTATTCTGTGCTTTCTTTCTTTGTTTTTTTTTTTGTCTCAAATTATACTGTCAAATGGAGCAGTAAGGCAGCAGTGCTTACCACTATTCACACAATGCTGTGTATTCAAACAGTCCAAAATACAGCCCAAGATTGAAATATGTAAATGTTTCACTGAAACAGTGTTGACCTGCACCAAAGAATGGCCTAAGTAGTTGGGAAAACCCAGAACCAAACATACAGTACTTTGTATTAGAAAACATGCCATTTGTAACATCCATTTTAATCCTCTGCCACAGCATGGCTTGGCTACCTGCTGGACACTGTGTTGAAAGCTTCTATAAAATTATTAAGGCAGCACACCGCTGAGTTCTTTGGTGGTGTCATCTTCTAAATTACAGGCACAGTTGCTTAATAATTTTAATTAGGCAGGTTCTATGCTTCAAACGATAATTTGCTGTTTGACATTCTTCTTTTAACATCGGACAGGCTGTTACATTGGCTACCTTTTTGCTATAAGTCTATTGCTTAGAACTCAGAGAAAATTGTGGCCAAAAAAAAAAAAAAAATGTGGGTTTTTTGCTGCTTATTTTACAATTTTAAATCAATTTAACAATGGAAGCCAAGTGATAATGTCTTTTTAGGTGCATTTGCATATAATGTGAAAAGCACCTAGTGTAATCGCCATGTCTGTCTGTCTGTCTGTCTAGTGCCCCTAGGCAATGTTGGGCGCAAGTGCCCACGAATCATAAATGACATCAAAGAGAGATTCCCCCATGGATATCAGTGCACTCACAATTGTTGGTTAAAGCAAAGAGCTTTCTACCTTGGAGATCGTCACACACATGGTGTGACGATGTGGGTTCCGCTCCATGCTCCCATCTTCCTTTTGGGAGACTCTTGAACCCGACACCGTTGGTAATGTCACCGATGAGCTGGACAGTGAGGCACAACAATGAAGCAAAGGGGATGGTGCAAAAAGTGCAAAGTGCTTTTATTAAAAAGAATCTTCAAATAAATAATCCAATAAAAACAAGTGAAAGTTGGAGGTTAAAACACAATAGAAAAAATCCTTTAAAAACAACAAAGTTAAAACAATGGCTGGAAGCTGTCCTTTTAAAAACAAAGCCCGGTGCCGTCTTTCTACTGGTGACTCCCCTGCTTCTCCCATCCAGGCTATGCACCAGGGGAGTCACCCTACCCGGGTGCTGGCCAAACATCCCACTCGGGCTTGCCTCTCCCCAGCTGCCCACAATCAGCACGAGCCTGCGCTTGCTCGCTCCTGCTCTCCTACACTGGCTTTCTCCTTCCTGCTTCCTTCTCCATTCACCTCACTTCATGTTCTTTTTTTTTTTCTTCTTTTTTCTTTCCTCCCTCTCCTAGCCACCTCACGCTTCTATTATTTATCACGGGGACGTGGAGCAGGTGTGGCAATTAGCAGCACCCGGCATCAATTACGGATGTGGACAACTCCTCACCTGTGCACTTAAGCGAGGACTGCCTGCATCACGAATTCACCTGGGAGCCGCTTCCGCCACACTACCAAGCCCCCTCTCTAAGCCGCGAAGGCGGCGATTATTTATTTAAAAAGTGGCCTTTTTGACTTGAGCTGTGGACCCGCTACATCACATGTGGCCACATCGGAATTTGATGAACATCCACTTTTCTACCTTGGGGATTGCTGTGCATCTGCAAGGCCAGGGTGAGGAGTATGCTTTAATGGGTTTTGGCACTCTCCAAGTCATAACCCCCCCAGGCTGGTGCCTAGAGCTGAACCTGTGTGCAACATTTATAAAACTCCTGCCACAGAACCAATTCATTATAATTATCAATCCCATAATCCGCTCTACCCTAACGTGTGAACAAGACCCAAGACTTGAATTCCTCTGCTTAGGACAGCAGGTCACCCCATACTGTACCTGGAAAGAACAAGCCTCTCTTCTCTGAGAGAACAGTGTGAACTCAGATTTAGAAGAGTTAAATCTTATCCTAAACCACACTCAGCTGCACACTGCTCCAGTGCAAACCAGGGGTCACATTTAGATGAGGATAACATTAGATTTCTAAACCTTGGCTGCTACACCTTTATATCTTATCTAAAAAAATCACAGAAAAAAAGGCAATAAGACAGACTCTTCGTGGAGTCCAACACCCACACTGAAAATAAACTGATGTCAAATATGCAAATACTCCACTCTTACTTCACAAATAAAAGGGCCAAATGACCTGCAGAGGTGGCGAATGTCATTCTTCCTATAGAATTTTCAATATAATGTATGGTAATAAAAAAGACAGTATATTTTAGAATAATTTAGAATAGTTTTAAAATAAGCCTGTTTTTAGCAACACAAATGTGAAGTTGATCTTGTGAGCTGTTTCCCTATCTGCGGTGGGAGTTAGGTGTTGGGAGATTAGGGTAGGTGATCAAATGTTTTCTGATAAAGGTCCATAACTCATCACTTTATCTACGACTGTTGATGTGAATTTCTGAGGACACCAAAGCTGTTCCTTCATCTGAAGATGCTTCAGGCTTGGTTGTTATAGAAGATCTGTGAGGACCTCCACAACTTTGATGATCTAACACTCTAGGTGAAAACTTTGCAGTGGTGACCAACAATGCAAAAACCCCTGTAGAAAACTTTTTCCCAGGGAATTGTAGACTTATGCCCTGTCTGGGAAAGTATGTTCTGAAAGTGTGCTTTCTTCATTTCTAAGCTCGGTTGGTCAAACACAAGATAAATGCAATAAACAAGATATTTAGTTGCTATGCAAGTTATGCTGTATTGAGGTGTAAATTAGAAAGAAGAGTGTGGTAACAAGTTGGAAACAGAGAGTACAGTTTGGCCAGCAACTAAGCTGAACAAAGAATTTATATGATTTTTAGTTTGTATGTAAATACATTATAATGACCATGTTACAAAATTAAATAATTGTCACAGGGAGAACATTTTTTTACAGTTTTCCTCTTAGGCAAAAAAATTAAATAATGAATGTAAAAAAAAAAGCCATTATAAAGGGGCAGCAGGCGCCCTTTGTTGAGATCGGGGTGATAAGTGAAAAGGCAAATCTCCTGTATAATGCTGTTAAAGGACGTAAATATTTACTGGTCTTCCAAAAGACTCACCTGCTTTGAAGGTCAGACTGCTTTGATTGGTATCTCATCGATATACAATATTGAGATACAAGACAGCCTACTTCCTTTCAAAATTAACATGTTCTGGGGACATTGGTTTCTCATCAGCATACAGTGGTATATGTACTTCCTGTTAGTTGACAATGACACTCTTTTTTAACCATTGAAAATGTGTTTACACTATTATTAACATAAGTACATTGCTGTGTACCATTGTTTTATCAATCATGTCATGTTGATCCAGGCAGAGACCGAAGAAGTTATATACTTTTTGGCACTGGGTGGTGTAGGGGGAGATGGTCCACCAAGAACACTGTCAAAATCACTGACTCTAAGAACTCCACTGTTGTGGCTGTCCTTCCTACCCTCTTTGGATGTATTGCAGCAACTATGGACATGGAAACCTGTTTCCAGTAAATTATTACAAAGTAAATGGTATCTCTCCATACCATTCATGCTTGCTTTGGTAACCACCCTAAAACTTGATGCGTAATTTGACTAGGATCATTTATTTCCTGCTAGACCCTTTTAGGCTGTTTGATTAAATGACCTCAAAGAACCAAGCTGTTAGATGTGAGCCTGTGCTCCAGTTGATAAATAAAAAATAAATAAATAAATGGCAATTAAAAATACTGTAAATAATCACTTGCAAAAGTATAGTGACATATACAAATGGGTCAATAAATTATGAAAAAATGCATAATTACAGTAAATGAGTCATCCAATTTTTATGAAAAGTCATCCAGTTGTTACAGAACACCATGTCAATACTTAATTTTGATCCAAAGTTGTAGTTACCTTATATTTTGTTAATATACAGTTTATATTTTAAAGATCATTTTTATTTCATAGTGCATCTTTTCCGAACAGAACATTATTTCAAAATGTCTCTTACCATGATGTTTTCATCACTTATCAATTAAGACAAAGACCACCTGGCGGAACTAATTTCTATTGGTTAATCCTTTGCTGTCGACTGCTTTTCCCTGATTGTAGGCCATAGGCTACCAGAGATCTTTAGCACTTCTTGCTTTCCATAATGTAAAATTCACGTTATTCTGACTGATTACCCGTTTCAATTTTAAAAAATACAGTTTCCTGTAAAATTCTGTCTTGCAGTGACCACCAACAAAAGCCAAGATCACTTAGTAGGTTAAGCAAAAATCCATCTACATCAAGGATATTTTACTCATGCCCAATTGTATGTAGCATGCTCAAGAGTAAGGCGCTCCATTGAACTTGCATAGTGAAAAGCTCTTAGCTACATAGTACTTCTAGTATGTCTGATTAAATTAAACTATAATTAACCACTGTGTTAGAAAATTATAAATATAATCTAAACCTATTCTTAGGTTATTTATTCATAATTTCCATTTTTATTTATTTTATTTTGGCACAAGTGGTATTTCATAATACAACTGTTACAAGCTATATTTATTTGTTTTAATGATGGCATAAGAATTCCAGCATATTAGCGACACAGTAAATAAAGTGACTAGGCAATTTTAGTATTATTCTAGTTATGTTATGCCACATCCTAAAGTTTGTGTGTGCTTTTTGTAGATTTACATATCTTATGTTTTTAACTCACATTTTAGCTGCATTTTTAAAAAAATGTTTGAGAGAGACAGGGCCTAATGCAGGCATAAGCTAAACAAGCTACAGCTTAGACATTTACATTCTGCAGGGGCCTCTCAAAATTTCAGAGTTTTTCCATGTATTGCTGTCATATTATAAACTTCTGATGGAACAACCACTTCCCCTACCTCTGCATGGATTTGTTATTCTTCTTGGTGTCATTCTTGCCAAGTTCATTTTACACAGGGTTATTCTCTTGTTAAACAGAGCCTCTATAGCCTCCCACAGCTTTGGGTCTCCCTATCTGTAATTTTGATCCTCGTTGGAGATTTTTTAAAACAGTAACGAAGATCATAATATAATACAAAAATAAATAATAATCCAGCCAAAGAAACTAAAATAAGGATACATGAGGAGAGATTTAACTTTTAAAAAATAATGGACTTGGCAAAAGCATATTAAATCACCTTTCATGAATTATTTCTCATTAACAGACTATTTTATAAGATTTTTTAATATTCAAGATGTTCTTTGTATTTATCTCAGACAAATGTTACCAACAAAGCACCCTGTAAGCTTGTCTTCACCTATAAAGTATCAATATTGTTTATAATAAAATTAAGAAGATAAAGATGAAAAGGCCATTATACATTTTAGAAAGAAATTTCCCACCTGGGCATAGTCTGCAAGCTCCTCAAGGACAACACAAAAGAAAAATGTAAACACTATAGGATCAAGGCACATTTGTACCATTCAGAGATGTCACATCTTTCTAAAGAACTTGACATCCAAAGGCCGGAGGAATAAAATGATGAATGCAGTAAGTGCACGGTGAGATCACCGTGGGCTGAGTGTGAAAATACAACACTTGTACAGAGCATAACCAAGCAAAGAGCCTAATGAAGATTGATAGTTGCAGAAATCTGATTGTCCTTGGTTGAAAGAGGCTTAAACTGTTAAAGTTACAAACACTAAATGCAGACAAGAAAGAATGCCCCCAAAGGGCATCGTACTGCCCAGGACTGTGACTCTTTTGCCCTTGTTCGGTTCTATTTGATAGAACTGTTGATCTCAGAGGAAAAACTCATTAATCCAATAAATATTTTAACAAAAAGGAAAGTTATACATCTAGGGAATTAGTGAGCTCAGAATTTTGCAGATATCAATATGTAGAATAAACGGTTGCTAAGGAGATAATGTGCAATCCTTACAAACCTTGAAATTCAGTGGAGATTTTATCTAAATGCTAAATATAATTTAAAAAATAGCTGTGTTGAGCACATACTACCATGTATTTAAAATAAGAATCTGATTCGCAATGAATACTTGATATTAACTCACTTGCTATTTCCGGATTTTCTTTAGGCATTGGGCAACGCTCTCTTGGAGGTGAAAGGTGAATTGTGTATTGATGTGTTTTGCTGATGCTCTTATGAAGAAGGTGTTTTTGTCAAATAAAAACCCTTATTTGAACCTGGAATTGTGGCTGTGACTGTGGTTTGGGGCTCAGTCTCTCTCCCTTATGGTTACAATGCCAATATTAATTGAGAATTGTATTCAAATTGAAGCAATTGATACAAATACTTATATTATTTGCCATAGCTTTAAATGCATGTGTATCTATTGAACAAATTCAGAAGTCTGTGTATTTAGTCAAAACTGTAAATGCTTTAGTTTACTTTGTCTTTCTTTTTAATTCACTCTTTCAATAGTATTTGCTTCCTTAACTACATTCAGATTCTGAATGCTTAGGCCAGAGAGTGAAATCATCCTTTTTGACTGCAAATATTTTGCATAAAAATTATAGTGAACTGTTTCTTCCTGCAAGTTGTTTCTGGGAAGCAGATGTTTCATGCATAGTTTTTGTAAAGCAGAATCCAACAATTGTCACTCTATGGATTTTGTCTACATTTATACATACTGTATCCCTCAATGCATAACATATTATAATCTTAGGCTAGAATGATTTGTTAGTTTGTTATTCAGAAACCTAGTGGTATGTATCTATCCCTAGGGATAATGTATACAGTACAGACAAACACAAGATAAGGAGTTTTGAACATACTTTTATGATTAAAGCTTTTATATAAAGCCAGCTGCTTACTTATCTGAACTTATCATTACCTACAAACCATGTCACACATTGGGATCTCAAAATGCTGGCCTATATAAGCTACCAAGAATTAATAACATAACAATGGGAGGTTGAGCTTTTACTTAAAGGGCTTGAAGCTGTGGACTAATCTGTCTGTTAATATAAGAGATGACGCTACAGTCTCAACTTTTAAATCCAGGCTGAAGACTCACTGCTTTAGTCTAGCGTATCCAGACTAGAGCTGCTGATTAGCCATGCATACTGCATTCTTGTTTTTAATCATTTGATCAGAAATATAAGTAATACAACATTTTAAAATCATTACTAACCCTCCTCTAATCTGTTTCTCTTCTATCTGGATTTGGCATATTAGTGCCACTGCTCTACTGCAAGACTGCTCTACTGCAAGACTGCTCTCCTGCGTATGGGAACATCATCTTGGATAAAGGAGCATTGGAATCATTGAATGGAAAGATTCTCTAATCAGATAGGACAGCCAATGCAGACTCCACTATAAAAAACCCAGGAGGGGGATGTGGTATGAGAGGTCTGTGGCTTGTTGGCATCTTTTAAATAAATAAATAAATAACTGATGCACTTATACTGGGGAGGGGAGCAGATGTAGGCTATCTGCAATAAAGACGGCTTGTCTCCAGGTTAGTGCGAGACAGTCAGACGAATGTGTGTTGCCTTGTTTGAGTGTGCAGCCAGTCAGATTGTCTCGTTATCACCCCAGAGCAGCAATCAGGAGACTGCATCTGCAACCCTCCCCAGTATATAAAACAGGGATGCAAGACAGGGGAGAAAGAATCAAGAACAAAAGGTAAGACCCCTGAGAACACTATCGGGCAGGACTAGCCAGCCAGACAAGAAGAAAAGACTGCATGGTAATGGGCCCTATGAATGAGCGATGGATTGGCGCTCTAGGGGCTGGTTTGCCCCACTGGTTATTTGTGTGGAGTGGGTGTGATCATGGTGAAGTCCTCCCCAGGGATCCAAGGTATGACTGTGGGAGAATGAAGGAAGATACAGGACAACTGATCCTGAAAGGTCTGACGGGAGCCACGTGAGGCAACCAAGACTGAGTCTCGGCTGGTTGAGTGAGTCATGGGTGAGCCAGGAGACAAAGAAGGAGTCGGGTTGGGCTCATCCAGGCTTAGAAGGAACATTAAGGATCCAATGATTATGTTTTACTCTTGTTTTAACTCTGATTTTATCTCATGGATAACCACTTTTGTAATGGATTATTTATTTATTGATTTTCTTGATGCATTGCACTTTTGGACACTTTGTTTTTGACTTTGTTTTAATAAAAGCACTTGTACATTTTTTCACCTACCACTTGCTATGGGTTGTATGTGTCCTCACCTACTTGGCCTGTCCTGGTTACGTTACGTGACGGTTGCAGGTTCAATAGGCTTATGCATGTTGTAGGAGAGTGAAGCCAACCTGCACCCTTAAAGGGGCAGGCAGCCAATTGGCTGAAGTCTCCAGGACTGACTTTGTTTTGGTCTTTCTCTTTTCATAGTTTTAATCTTCTCTGTTGTCAACTGGCTATAGCTAATCAATTAATTAAGGGGCAGGTATTATTGGCTTCCATTTATGTTTAATCAGTATTGTATTGCATCCATCATCAGAGTAGTTAGACAATTATGTGTTTACTTTATGTGGTCCAAACACAATGTAGGAAAAGTGGCATAAAGGGTGGCTCACCCATGGCTGGATCAACTACATCCATCTTGACTAGACAACATCCATGTACCAGCCCAACTTCTAAGTCAAGGCAAGCTGCCTGAAGATGCTATTTTCCCACCTGTGTGTTCTTTATGGACTTTGCTTTTCAGCCTTCATAAGTATCATTTTTTATCTAACTGGTGTGAACCTGTTTGACTTTGAAACAAGGCTGTATTTTTATTAGAGGTTTATATCCAAACCTTTCTGTTCATTTTTGCTAATAAATATTGACTTGCTCTACACGTCTAGACTTTGCCTGCACATCTTGAGTTATTGAGGTAATAAACTAATACAAAACACCTTGTGTGGTGCCATTTTTCCTCCTCTAGTGAGAAGCTTGGGAGGGAGTGATGTGCCATTAGTAAATGGCAAGAAAAAATGTGTGCCTGCCTTCAGTGTCTTGAGGACACTCATCTCATCTGCTCAAGCCAAAGTTAGTCAATTCTTGCCTGGGGGACTGAGGAGTATTCGGTTGTGCTGGCATCTCTCATAATTCGTGCTTAAGCATGTCCATGCATGAGTCCTGTGCATGTGTGTTAGGCTTAGGGTGCACAAGAGAAGGCCAACTCATAATGAGTCTAGTGAGCCCTGCTCATCCTATGATCCATAAACTCCTAAACAGGAACAAATATTTCAATGTTATATTCACTTGTCTGCTCATTTGTAAGAAAGAATTCTTAATGAGCAAGCAAGTGAAGGTGGCAGTTGACATAGTGGCTCTCCTTTATCTTTCAATGTCATTTGTACCTGTGTCAGCATTGCTCATTGCTATTCATCAGTATTTTGATACAGTGAACTTTCCTGAGATAGCAGTTCCTAATATGTTCATCAAAATAACAAAAGATGAAATATCAAGGAAGACACAATTCCATATTTTGGCAGGATAACATGCATTGAAGGTGTTCTAATGGCTTTATGAAACCCTATGCCCTAATATGACAGTTTGCTTAACACTAACTCTGTAGGTAGGAAGAACATTCTGACATGGCAAATTAGGAGCAGGAATAAGCCATATAAAATTTCATTCTTAGTTGGCAATCAAAAAAAAAAACGGTTTTAACAAAAATCTGCTGCTGAGTTTGAGGTCCTTGGCCTATATATACACATCTTTTAATGAGAATTCTTTAAATGTGAAATTTCACAGCCATAATTCTAACACTTCCTCTTTAAATCTTGAAAATGTTTTGCTAGCAAAGTAAACAGTTAGTGCAAATATGCTACATTATAGTAAAAGTTGTACATTAAAGACTAAAGCCAAGATTGATTGTAAATATATTATTTACTTGGAATCAGCATATTCTCTTGAACCAAGTGCAAGGTTTTTTTTGTTCTGGAAGGTAGGTGTGCATGCAGGTGCAGGGTGGGTTATAAAGACCGATAAGTTTAGGTATTACAGTTTTTTCATATTTTTGAATTCTTTACTGTAATACTGTCAATGCTGGTCCTACACAGCCTAACATATAGGCTAGGTTATTAGAGCCGTGTAAACAATTAATTATGGTTGTCAAACCAAAAATTACATCAGGAAAAAGGACTTAGCTCAACATGATGAAATGTGTCTGGGGTCCATGACAAAATTGGTGGGTCAGGGAAGGTACAGATTTTTTTTAAGAATTCCATGCGTGTAGTGGTACACGGGAGAGATAGTCAGCCACCGAGTACTTAATGTTAATGTCTGACTGCTTATTCATGTGCAGGAGATCAACTGACACAACCAGTAAAAGGGGGGAGATCAAATAATAATACCTGTAATCTTTCATCCTAGCTCATACTTTAACTAATAAAGATATACCGTTAGAAAAATATATTGAAAAATGTATAATGTGCTCCCAAAATAAACACCCATCTCTCTTTAGCAAACAACCCACACAAAATTGTGGTTCTAAATACATTTTACATGTGTTGACCTAGAAAAATATTGAGATAGCTCCCAGCTACTTAACTATGTGATGTACATTGCTGTGCATGGTATTGAGGGACCTGCTCTAACCTTAACCACGGTTAAAACGACTACAGTGGGGAGTGCTAAAGGTTAGGGCAACTCCACAACCTGCGACCACAGTGTAGGGAGTGGATGAGTAGGATTTAGGAAAATGAGCTGAATATCCAATATCACTGGTTTATTCAAATTTTAATCAAAAACTCTTGTTGAAATGAATAAGGCAGGGGTTCTGAGCAATACTTACTGTGTTGATTTTGGAAGCTTATTCCTGACACTAAAAAAAGTAAATTGTGTATTTTCAGAAAACAATTGTTCTGTTTCTCATTATTGATATTTTTCACAAATTTCTTCTTATCTTGCTGTAGGGACATGGTTCCGGTATCCTGTGACCCTTTTTTGCAATAGGTGGGTTCAAAATTTGGATGAATATTCAATGTATAACTTCAGTTTAAAAAATGATGTATTGCATTTTAATTTCTCTCCAACTTGTTTTATCATTTCTATTGCAATGTCACTTACATTCCATCTTTCTCCCAACCTGCTGTCATGCTGGCTAATCAACTGTGATTGGTTTTGCTAAAAAAGAGGCTGAAAATGAAAAGTCACAAGGGAAAAATGACGCATGATGCATGATGAGTGACAAGTGAGCAATAACAAGTGATGCGTGGTGACTATCCTGTTGTACAATTGAGGAAGACTGAGTTAGAAAATGACTGGGGTATCCATGCCTGAAAATGATTTGGTACTTACATAGGTTACCTGATGTATCTTAAATATAACAATCCCAGTAATGGTATAGAAGATCTTGTTTCGGCAATGTAAAGATTGTAGGAAAGCTCAAGTTCAAATAAAATATTGACCAAAGCAATTGTATCTCAAAACAATAATAAAATGTTAAACTGAAAAAGCTCAAAATATTTATTCCTCTTTTATTAAGTAAATGTAAGATATATAGAAACCATCACCTTTGTGACTCTAGAAGAACTGGTGTAGGAGAGAGCGGTTAAGTTAAGGAACTGTAAATGTTGTTGTTGTAGAAAGAAATGTAGAGATTTTTTATGCCAAATGTGCTCAATACCATTTTGTAATTTTTACAACCACTGGTGTAGAAATATTGCTGATTGAGAGTATTTTTCTGTACTGAAATAATATTTTAGAAAAACATGAAATAATGTACTGTTCAGCATACACATATTTAAAGAAAGTGGTTAATGCCTTTTCTCTTTTAGTGTAAACTGCTGTAAACCTTCTGCCAATTAACACCTTCCAAACATCCAACATGACAGTGTGAGGTTTTACTGTTGGCGATGTAGACTGAATGCTTCATTTACTTTTATTGAATTGTTATTTGTTTTTCATCAGTGGCTCACAAACAAATCTCATTTGTTTTCAGCTTTTACAAAGGGCATTATTTGTTCTTATGAGTATATTAATTCTATTCTCATTTAATAATGAACATTTATTAAACTGATTGAGCAGATTAGTAATGCGGTTATTGGCAAATAGGAAAAAATGTTAAAAATCAAAGAAGATTTGAATTTATGTGTATTGTTCTGTATTTTTTTTTTCTGAGAGGCACAGTATCTCATTATAGAGAGTATGCTGTCATACAAGTGTGCATACGACTTCCAGCAAAGCGAAATTATGCCCTCAGTCAAGGGTTGGTGCTGTGTTCAGATACGCAGATATGTAAGTTTTTGCAAAAAAAAAAAAAACAAATTACAAATTTTAGAAAAAAATTACATAGATTCAGTTTTGGAAATGGAATATTTTAAAAAGTTTTATTAAAATTGTAAAACATTGCATTGGCAGTAGTCTCCATTGTATTTGCCTACAATAAAAAGGTATTTTTGCTCAGTTTAGCTTAAGTGAATATATAATCTTTTGTGATGAAATTAAATAAACACATAATATAATACCATTTATTGGCTTGAAAAAACAAGTAGTATGTCACTTCTAGCCCACTGCTTGCCAGATTTGTCATACAGAAAAAAAGATAAATTTATTCTACAAAAAAGTGAAGTTAAGTGAACTCCTATGGACTAGTTTTAATGCACAATTAACTATAGATGTAGAAGCAGCCTGCTTATTAAAACTTAGAGTATTAGATTTCTGTCACTGGAAAAGAGATGTAAAACTTTTGGCCACAGTTAAAATCAATTAAAAGTGAGGAATCAAATTGCAAATCTGTTTTCAAACTGGCCACTTCTACCAGATAGAATAATACTTTGTGCCCATCCATATCCATCCCAGTTTGTTATGAGGAGTTTGGTGGCTACCACAATAGGTCAAATATAGATAGGCATGGAAAATAACACATTAAAAATTACATTTTATTAAAACTGGGAAGAGGCATTTGTATCTGAAAGGATAGGCATGCTGTGTTATTGGGTTTAGGCAGCAAACTCCACTGAAGCGTTTTAAAAAGATACTAAATCTGCATATGCTGTTTCTGCACATAATGTAACTTGAAGTGATGGGATCAAGTATGAGGTCCCAAGTATTGTATGTTGCAATAATTTAAAAAAGTATAAGGGTTGGATACTGCACAAGGGGTTATAATTTAATGGCCTGTGAAAATATATATTGGGGAGCTGAAGCTAATTTGTCCCTTCATTTACAGTCTGCAGTTGAGGCAGAGTTACCTAACTATCAAACTACTGACATACATGTGCACATGGGACACAGCTTATGGGCTTGAATAATTGTACTTACCCGCTGAACCAGGAGTTGGGGCTGTCCTGTAACCCTTTCTCTCTTTTTCTCTCTGTACACCAGCAGACTGAACTTGAGTCTTTGGATGTCATTTCTGGTTCTGCTGACATCACTTCTGGTCCTAAGCCTCTGGACCTGCCCCTTCCTGCTAACTCACCATATGACCTCCATCTTGTCTATTGTATTCAGTTCTGTTTTGAACTCGGTCTGTAAAGATCATTATTTTCAACTTGCTTGCCAAGTATATGGGGTGCTCTTTGTATTTATTTCACACTACATTAGACCATGCTAACAAATTAGAATATGTGTTAAACATGACATTCTCACCTAGTTAACATATACCAGAACCAGCTCCCTTCTTACACAACTGTCAAGAGATGGTCTGCAGAATTCCATTTGTCAAAGATTACTTAACAATTGGCTAGCCTTCAACATTGATAACAGAATGAATTGTTGCCACTGTGGAGCAATCTATACTAATTAATAAAAGGCAAAGCCCTCACTGACTCACTGACTGACTGACTGACTGACTGACTGACTCATCACTAATTCTGCAACTTCCCGTGTAGGTGGAAGGCTGAAATTTGGCAGGCTGATTCCTTACAGCTTACTTACAAAAGTTAGGCAGGTTTCATTTCGAAATTCAACGCGTAATGGTCATAACTGGAACCTCTTTTTTCACAATATACTGTAATGGACGGCAGCTCAATGGCCGTGGGAGGAGGAGTTGAGTGTCACGTCATCACGCCTCCCACGTAATCACGTGAAAAGACTGTGAACGCAGTAGGGAGAAATGAAGGAGGAGCCGCAAACAGCGAAGAACAAAAAATTCATTAAACAATTGAGAAGGGAGCGAAACAATAAGAAGCGAGCGAGTGAAGCATACAAGCATGTTCATAAGGGAAACAAAGCACGGTGTAAAACGTAAGTTTAAATTAAGTTTATAGAAACGCTCCCACTGCGGATTGCAATAACATATTCGCGAGATAAAAGTTTAATGAGAAGACACGAGGCATAAACGAACCACACGCCGTAGCGCAACGTTAGGGGCAACAGTTTCAACCATTCTATGATCTGCTTCTCGCAACTGAAAGACGGCACATGGCGGATGTTAGCCGACTTGCTGACCGCAACGTTAGGGGCTTCAACTCTGGCGCTGATGATAGAGATTCGATTCCCGAGAGGGGATGCAGTGAGTGTGTATGCCTGATGAGCCCAGAGTTAGAGAGAAACACGTGTCACATATTCTTTGCATTATTTGAAAGTAAACTATTAAAACCATTCTATGATCAGCTTCTAGGAACAGAAAGAGGGCACGTGGCGGATGTAAGGCGACTTCCTGACCAACCACAAGCGTAACCTGGCAGGTAACCACCCATACAGTCAGATTGTGATTCAGAAAACGAATGCCATGAATGTAATTACCACGATCTACATACTGTCAAATAAACGAAACACACGCCGTAGCGCGACAGCTGTGAAAAGCGAGGTTCAGAAAAAAACAGATCCTTAACAAATTGTTATTGGTATATTTTCGATCCGTTTAAAAAGGTTTTCTTTTCTTCTTAAAAAATTAAAAGCAGTACTTCGCCGCAACGAAGCACGAGAATTTGGCTATATATATCTGCTTCTCGCAATAAAAAGAGGGCACGTGGCGGATTTTAGACAACTTGATGACCAAACATAAGTGTTACCTGCCAGGTAGGGTTACCACTTTTAATACAAAAAAATAAGGGACGCATACTGCAGCGGGTGCCACATCCCAGTGCCAACACTTTGCAGACTCTACTTAAAAGAACCGCCCTCCTCACTGGACAGTTAAAAAGACCAATCAAACTAACGATGACATCAAGTATTACCCAATCAAAAGTAGGAAAGGAGGCATCTTCATAAAATGCGTGTGGGATGATTTGCATGAGACGCTGCTTTAAAAAAAATGATAAAAAAAATACGGGACAAATCATTCTCAAATACGGTACGATTCCGTATTTTAAAGGACGGGTGGCAATCCTACAGTGCCAGGTAACCACCCATACAATCAGATTGTGATTCAGACTAGGAATGCAATGAATGTAATTACCCCAATCTACATACAAGGCGAAAGTCTTGCAACATTCAAAGATGATGGTTTGGGATAAGTACACCATAGAACATAAAAGAGCTTATGAAGCCTTGAACCGAAAAAAGCAACATCTCAGAGATCGTAAAAAAAAAAATAGGAGGTAATGTCATTTTACTCACTGTAAATTTTAGTCAAACATTACCAGTTATTCCACGAGGGAGACTAGCAGATGAACTCAACGCGTGTTTAAAATCCATGCTTCTCCCACGCTCGGTTATATGTCGTGTGTTCTCGGGTAGGTACACCAAAAAATGTATACATTTAAGCATGTAATGGGCAAACAAAAAATGAGGTATACTCGAAGGCACTGCAGTAGTACTTAATGTAACTTTACTTCTTAAATGTTAATGTTTTACTGTTTAATAATTTATACGCTTCTTATATGTTGTTCAAATTCTTTTATCAAAATACCAGTAACAGCGCACTGCACGATAACATGGAGTGAATACACCATACGCATCCGCCCACGGCCGCCCTGGTGTGCGCAGATAGGAGTTGATTCTACAATAAAATAAAATAAAGATAAAAAGAGTAATACAATCATCACCCATAAAGCGGATAGTAGACGTGACGTACTATATGTGTACCAGATTTCAAGTCAATAGGTGAAACGGTTTGCGAGCTACAGGTGATTTAAAATCCTGGACAGACAAACGAATAGCCACGGTAGCAAATTACAGAAGAAGATTTTACTGTTTAATAGTTTATATTTATATGAAATGTGCTTCTTATATATTACTTCATATTCTCATATGATAATGATGTTAATGTTGTTTATATTGATTTCTATGTTATTGAAACTGCATGTATGTGTGTATATGTATGTATATATATATGTATGTATACATATATATGTGTGTATATATATATATATATATATATATATATATATATATATATATATATATATATATAATATATGTGTATGTGTGTGTATATATATATATATATATATATATATATATATATACTAGCAAAATACCCGCGCTCCGCAGCGGAGAAGTAGTGTGTTAAAGAGGTTATGAAAAAGTAAAGGAAACATTTTCTATATATATATGACAGCAGCACTCATAACAATGACAACACAATTACATTGACAATCATGTTACGTTATTTTTTAAATGTTTCCTTTACTTTTTCATAACCTCTTTAACACACTACTTCTCCGCTATGAAGTGCAGGTATTTTGCTAGTCTGTAATATGTGTGTATGAGACAGCAGACACTATAGAGATTATTTATATCTGAATCTTTTCTTTATAAACAGTTAAACTTGAGCAAAGTTTATGCATATCAGGTACTCATATGGCTAACTTCTGAAACAAAGCATCACTGGATCCAATGTTCTGTAGGAGATGAGAGATTTAACTTGGTTAATTAATTATCTGTGTTGCCTTCTGTGAAGTTGGTAATTAATTAAATAATTCAGTAGGGCTCCTATTTTATTTGCCTTACATTTCCTTGGTGTAAGAGACAATCTCCAGCTGTTAAACTTGTAGACTGTATAGAACATTAGAACATTCTAGACGAGAACAGGCCATTCAATCCAACAAAGCTTACCAGTCCTATCCACTTAATTCTTTTAAAAACATCAAGTCAAGTTTTGAAAGTCCCGAAAGTCTTACTGTCTACCACACTTCTTGGTAGCATATTCCAAGTGTCTATGGTTCTCAGTATAAAGAAAAACTTCCTAATGTTTGCGTGAAATTTACCCCTAACAAGTTTCTAACTCAGTTTTCAGCTGCTCAAAGAGGGAAGATTCTCAGTTTTCAATTCTAAAAAGAGAGAGAGAGTGGCTAATCTGCTTTTTAGTTTCAGAGATAGGTCATTTTGGAGAATGTGAGAGAACGGCTATTCCCTTGGGCAGAATGCCTCTGAGTGAGTGTCCTAAGAAAGTCTCCAGGGGCCTCATGTATAAACGGTGTGTACGCACAGAAATCTTGCGTACGAACGTTTACACGCTCAAATCGCGATGTATAAAAACCTAAACTTGGCGTAAAGCCATGCACATTTCCACAGTACCTCATACCCTGGCGTACACAATTTCTCCGCTCAGTTTTGCAGACTGGCAGCACGAGCGTCAAAGCTGTGCTACTGTTACTGTGTAGTTACCCTTTCTTTCTTAGACCCACATTCCTGACGCGGTTTTATAAATACACTGAAATTAACTGCATATTGTTTATTAGTGTAATGTATCTGATTGTAATTAAACTGTTAAATATAATTTTAAATACAATTTCATCCCTATCATCATGAAAAAGACATCACGTATACATCTCAGTATTTTAATTATTCAGAGAGCTGTAATATCACGAATGTAATGGATTCTGTGTCCTGTCAGAGAAAGAGAAAGAGAAAGAACGGAAGCACGTAGTGATTCACACACATAGAGCACATAGAAAATCAAACACAGAACAAAACATTTAACGTGCTACTTTAGTTGCAATGGGATTTGAGAAACTTCTTTAATGACAAAATAAACTATGTGATTAAAGTGGGAATTTCGAGATTAAAGTTGACATTTTGTGCTTTTTTCCCACTGTGTACCTGTATTTTTTTTCTCTGTACCCTAATAAGCTTTCATATGACACTCAGATGGTGGGCTATGAGTCGCCTTTTCACGCCGACTTTGATATGTGACAACTTCTTTTTTATTTCGGGCACTGTGCGACTTTGTGAACTTGAGCTTTTGAGTTTCTCCGACACGCTATGTCAGTCGATCAACTTCCATTTGTTGATTATACCACTGTTTAAACCAACAAATAGTACGTTTTTCCTTGCCTCCACTTGGTATTCGCTGAAATTCTTATATTTTCACCCGTGCTTTTCCCATTGTCTTTTCACAGAAGGTTGAGCTTAAGGGCTATTTATATTGATTTGCATATTCAAAGAGGTTTGATTCTGGAGGAGTTGGGGTGGGACAGAAGGCGCGTGCACGTGTGTTACTTTTCACGCTGATTGGGATTTATGTAGCAGAAGAACGTGGAAGTTTGCGTACGCACAGATTCCAGCATCTGGATTTTTCTGTGCGTACGCACATTCCCACTTTGGTGCTTATGCCATGTTATAGTGTGAGTGCTACGCACGGTGTTATACATGAGGCCCCAGGAAGTTCAGTAAGAGAGTCTTTTAATAGGATGAACGCAACTGGTTTCTGAATGAATGTGGAACCTCTCACAATTTGATTAGTCACTTCCAGTTAAAAAATCTCTGCCTTCACATAGATGAGTTATTCTGTCCATCCCAGTTGTCATTCATAGATTTACAGCACTTTGTTCCAGCTTGAGTTCATTTTATATGTTCTAGTCTGAAAGAGTCCCTGCAAAGAGGCATCTGAAAAGATGTTAGTTCAACTCTGACTTACATTGTTGTTGTCAGTTGAAGTACAGGCTCATCCTGGTGCAAAGAATTCAGTCACTTACTTCGGAATGCAAGCTGGGGAAAGTGAAGCTGGATGTCTGCATCCCTGTTAAATCTTGCTCTCTTAACAGGCCTGGTGTGCCACTAAAGCCTAGCAAAATGAGCAAAGCCCGCTTTTTCGTTTAGTTCCAATGAGATTTTCATTTTTTTAATGAATACTGACTGGGAGAAAATTAAGCAGTACTCATTAATGTGGAGTGAAAGGTGGATGCAGCACTATGATGCAAAGAACAAATAACAATTGAAACATTTTTTTTGATACAAAAGAAATTCATAGTTTAGTTCAGTGATCGCAGTGTCACTGCACAATGTTTTATGGTGTGGATGTTATGGTGTGCTGAGGGTGCATTCCATATTGATTGTAACAGTGCCACATTAATGAACTGATTTGAAAGTATTCATTAAACAGAGTCCCCACCCCCAGACCTATCATAGGTCCAAAATAAGTATCAACTTTGGACTGAAATTTATTTCCCCATTTAACATGCACATTAGGCTATGATACTGAGTCACCACAGCTAGACCTTCCAGATACAGGAACACTTACACTACAGACTACTGAAACCTGTTGACTACAGGCAGGTGATCCCCATTCCACTAATTAAGTGTATATAAAACCAAATGGTTGCACCAGTGATGATTTAGGTGTGCCATATTAAAGGGGGTGAATATTTATTTGTAATTCATTTTAGAACATTTTGCAAAGATCTCTTTTCACTTTAACATTGAAGAGTGTTTTTCTGTTGCTCAAAAACAGAAAGTTTTTTTTAAATAAAAAAAAAGCTAAATTAAGTCCACTGTGATTATATGTTGTATACTAAAAAATGTAAAAACTTCAAAATGGCGTTTAATACAAAGTATAGCTAATATTATAAAAGTAAGTTAGGAAACCTGTCTCTCAGAGAGAGAAAAAATAGGCATGTTTGGTCATTTGAAAGATTAGATGCTCATTTATTTGAATGTGCAAAAATATTTCACAATTAATTGATGGATTGTATTAAACAATAAAGACAAATTTCAAAGTTGCAGTTCCTGGCAAAGACTTGAAGAATGAAAATTTATTTCCTTTTATCAGAAGACAATTCTGAGGAGCTAAATAGTCACAAATAAATGTTGTAACACCCTAAATTCAAGCTTTGAATGCCTGCTTTTTCTAAAACATTTATATGTATTCAGCTACTTTCTATATGTTTAAGCATGTGCAGTTTTCTAATTACCCATAGTTATCTTTGATGTGCACCGCTACTCAAGTTTGACATTGCTCTTACAACTTAGTCTAGAAAGCTAAACAATCTGAAAAAGCCATAAAATGCTAAATTCAAAAGCTAGCCAGAAGTATAAAAAAGCCAGCTTACTTTAAGCAAGTGTCTCATTTCGCACAGAAAGTCATAGCTGCTAAATGTTAAAATGATTGCTTACAAAACAAAACACTTTACAGTACAAACCTGTAAAAATAAAACACTCTCACTACTTAGCTGCAATATATTTTATTCACATACCTAAACATTGTTGTTTATATCTCCATTTTCTCTTTAGAAAAGAAAAAAAGAGGATATGCAAAATTAAAGTACTAATAAAAATCTGCTGCTTTTTAATTGCTTCAAACCATTCTTTTTGAATGATTGTATTTAACATTTTAAAATCAGAGGAGCTGGAGGGAAATCTGTATAAAAATGAACAGAATGGAGAAATTTTCCAAGCCTATTAACAGCAATAATAGTTTCACAACATTAAAAGTAAGCAATTTCAAAACTTCATAATATAGCACATTCTCAAAATTATCCACATTCTTAAAGTGTAGAAAGAGATTTAACATTTGTTTGAACATCACTGCTGCATTGAATGATTTTGTAATTTGCTTTTGCCTTCTCATCTATGTCTGTTTGTTATTGTCTTTTTTGTCTTTAACCTCCAATAAAAGTGTTAAATTACTAGCTACAGTTTTACATCCTTAGCACGAAATCTTAAAAATATCTGTGAACAGGTGTTTTTATAAATCAATCTCACCCAGAAAAGAAAACAGAATTTATTATCAAAAATGTAAAGACTTTGCAGTCTCTAATGATGCAAAACAAAGCAAATGGGGCCCCATCTGCAGTGTTTGTTACCTGACAATTTCTTTTTTTTAATGCATTCTTTTTACCGGATAACCTAAGTGACTTGATCATTAATGCTTTGAAAACTGATTTCTCTTTGGTGGCCTGGCACTCTGTTCTGACACATTTGTCTAAAATGACCAAAGCTTCTAATTAACCTGTACCCGATAAAGTGGTCTTTAATGCATAAACTGATTAAAAATTAGCAGAAAAACTATAATAAAAGAAACATTTGAGTTTTGGGAAACAACTGGTGCATTGATTTCTGTTTACTTTCTCCCTTTCTTCTTATTGTACTGTTTTGTATCTTGGACATGAAATTTCCTTCCCACAAATACTTTGATTTGATATGAATAAAGCGTGACTTTTAGTAGGGGCATCAAACAGGAGCATTCTGTTAACACTAGAATCCCTGAAGCCTACGAAAAACAGCCCACCTTAAATCCCGTCACAACTCTCCATCAGCGTCTTTTGTTTTGTAAATGTGTCGATCAGCACAAACAGCAAGGAGCCTAGTGTCCCACCCCCCACTGTGACAGAGCTCAACTCAGTGAAAAAGTTCTCCCAGCTCAAGACAAGACTCATTATTTGCTTGTGAGGTGCCTAGAGTGTATAGGGTAAATAATACAGTATATTGTTATTTGGAATACATGTATTTCATGTGTGTTGCATGTCTACAGAGATCTTGGTAAGTGTAGGATGAAAGAAAATAATTGCGAGACAAAAAATGCTAAACACATAATTAAAACAAACTTTTTCCATGTTATGTTAATAATGATGTTAAGTGTATAATGTGTGAAGACTTTAGATCCAAATATCAAATAAATGTACACTTTTATTCAAGAATTTAACCAAAGAAAAAAAAAAGCATTTGGTTTATATGTTGCTGTCAATGAGTTACAAACCAAAGCTGAAATGTCAATCAACTGGGAGGTTATATGTGTTCTTGAATGGTGCAGAGGTAAGAACCATTGCTTTATAACCTAAAGGTCCCAGGTTCAAGACTTTGGTGCTCTGCGTTTTGAGTAGTGAGCTGCTCTTATTATTATTATAATAATATAATAAAAACATACATTTGATTTGAGTCTGTAACACCCGGTGTAAATTTTGGCTAATTGTAAAAGTTAGCACTTGTTTTTTTTTATTATTCAGTTTTATTCTCTCAGTGACGTTCATGTGGTACAACGAACTTGCCTCTCCCTCTCTGAGTTGATGCCATTTTTCTCCATTCTTTTCACAAGAGCAGCGATGACCACAATTGGTGCTGTGGCTGACACCTGCTCAGAACTATTTGTTGTACCAGCAATAAAAGATACGATATCCCGTGACCACTATCAGACTGGACAAAAGCAGGACCGTAACAAAAGACAGCTTCTTCACATCGCTTTCTCTGGCTAATAGACTGCTGCATCGCAACACACCTCTGCTTGGTCCGTAAAGTAAAATGGTACTTCCACCTGCAGCTAAAGTCATTTTAGTACATGAGCAAGTCGCCACACTAGTGTTTCGACCTGGCAGTGTCATAATGATGGTGTATGTGCCCAAAACTGCTCAAAAAAATAAAAGGAACACTTTGAAAACACATCAGATCTCAATGGGGAAAAAAATCATGCTGGATATCTATACTGATATGGACTGGGTAATATGTTAGGAAGGAAAGGATGCCACATCATTTTATGGAAGTGAAAATTATCAACTTACAGTGGGCTGAATTCAAAGACACCCTGAAAATCAAAGTGAAAAAATGATGTGACAGGCTAGCCCATTTTGCCAAAATTTCATTGCAGCAACTCAAAATTGTACTCAATAGTTTGTATGGCCCTCACGTGCTTGTATGCATGCCTGACAATGTCGCGATATGCTCCTAATAAGATGACGGATGGTGTCCTGGAGGATCTCCTCCTAGATCTGGACCAGGGCATCACTGAGCTCCTGGACAGTCTGAGGTACAACCTGGTAGATGGGCAGAAACATAATGTCACAGAGGTGTTCTACTGGATTTAGGTCAGGCGAGTGTGGAGGCCAATTAATGGTATCAATTCCTTCATCCTCCAGGAACTGCCTGCATACTGACGCCACATGAGGCCGGGCATTGTCGTGTACCAGGAGGAACCCAGGACTTATAGCATCAGCATAGGGTCTGACAATGGGTCCAAGGATTTCATCCCGATTAATTAACGGCAGTCAAGGTGCCATTGTCTAGCCTGTAGAGGTCTGTGTGTCTCTCCATGGATATGCCTCCTCAGACCATCACTAACCCACCACCAAACTGGTCATGCTGAACAATGTTACAGGCAGCATAACATTCTCCACAGCTTCTCCAGACCCTTTCACGTCTGTCACATGTGCTCAGAGTGAACCTGCTCTCATCTGTGAAAAGCACAGGGTGCCAGTGGTGGACCTGCCAATTCTGGTATTCTATGGCAAATGCCAACCAAGCTCCACGGTGCCAGGCAGTGAGCACAGGGCCCACTAGAGGACGTTGGGCCCTCAGGCCACCCTCATGAAGTCTGTTTCTGATTGTTTTGTCAGAGACATTCACACCAGTGGCCTGCTGGATATCATTTTCTGGCAGTGCTCATCCTGTTCCTCCTTGTCCAAAGGAGCAGATACCGTTACTGCTGATGGGTTAAGGACCTTATACGGCCCTGTCCAGCTCTCCTAGGGTAACTGCCTGTCTCCTGGAATCTCCTCCATGCCCTTGAGACTGTGCTGGGAGATACAGCAAACCTTCTGGCAATGACATGTATTGATGTGTCATCCTGGAGAAGATGGACTACCTGTGTAACCTCTGTAGGGTCCAGGTATCGCCTCATGCTACCAGTAGTGACACTCACCGTAGCCAAATGCAAAACTAGTGAAAAACAGTCAGAAAAGATGAGGAGGGAAAAATGTCAGTGGCCTCCACCTGTTAAATCATTCCTGTTTTGGGGGTCATCTCATTGTTGCCCCTCAAGTGCACCTGTTGTTAATTTTGTTAACATCAAAGCAGCTGAAACTGATTAACAACCCCCTCTGCTCACTTAACTAACCAGATCAATATCCCAGAAGTCTCATTGATTTGATGCTATACTCTGATTAAAAAGTGTTTCTTTAATTTTTTTAAGCAGTATAGATTACAATTACACCTAATAGTACACTATGTTAAATACCTGCTTCCTAACAGTACTTTAAAATGTCATGCATTTAAAAAAAATGAGTTCATATTGGCCTGTGGTGGCTCAAAAGCTTTCACAGATAGCAGATGGCATATATATATATATATATACCCCTGCTCGCTTCACTCGCCAGCCATTTTGTTCCATCCGAAACCCCCTTTTAAACGGTGATGCAATGGGTAAAAAATACAGTTTTTTTTTTACCTCCACTTTGCTCGATCAGCTGCTGGCTTGCCACTGCTGCCGTGCCATGTGATCTGCATCTTGTGCGGCACTTCGAACATTTGAAAGCCTGTACAGCAGTTGTCCTACTTTTGTTTTATTTCCAGCCCCAGGCGTGGTTAAATCTTTTGGCACAAAGTCCCGTCTTGCAAGACATGAGTTCTTGATAATTTTTAGTTTTTATTTTAAAAAATGGAATAAGAATCTGAAAATCTAACAACATCACATTAACGTTCGATAAATTCTGAAAAGAATGATACCAAACATATACTGTATATGTAGGTTTTACAATAAGCCCGATTGAAAGCGTGACAAAAAACGTGACATAAAACATCACTGTTGCACATTTAGGCTTAGGATTTTATATATATATAGAGTAGTGACTAGATTATATATATATATATATATATATATATATATATATATATATATATGTATTTATATGTATGAACTGTAATTGATGCCTATTATCTCACAAAATGCCCCAGAACAAGCTTGGTATCACAACTATTATATATTTGTAGCATATACAGTATATATATATATATATATATATATATATATATATATATATATATTGTAGCAGTAGATGCTCGTGTCCACCTCTCGAACCCTCAGGTACCACTCTTGAGACCAGGTGAAAGTACAATAACTATTATTTTTATTATACAGTAGTGCACCAAGCACTCTCCTCCACACACTCATTAAACACAATTCTCTCTCTCTCTATAATAACAATACTCCTCCTCTCCCAGACACGTCGCCACCCTACCTCCCAGCTCAGCTCAATGTTCTGGAATTTCCAGAGTTCTTTTATAGCCCCTGACCCGGAAGTGGCTCTAAGCCAAACCCACAAGTCCGTTTTCCTTCCGGGTCAGGGCAAAGTCCTTTTCTTCATCCCGGGAGCACATCGCTTCTTCCAGTCACGTGACTGGGATGCACTCCCGGGTTATAGGGCATGCCAGAGCCCACTAGCCCCCCTACAGCGACTCCTGGCGGCCCCCAAAGTATCCAGCAGGGCTGTGTCAAAACACCACAAAGTCCATGAGGCCCTGCTGGAACTCGGGGCGCAAATATGCTGTCCGGAGGGCTCCTCCTAGCGGCCTGGGGGTGACGACCGGAGTCCATAGCCGGTCGTCTGTCACAGTCCCTCCCCCTTAGCGACGACCAGTGGGGCGGAGCGTTGATTCCCGCGAGGGACGTCTTCCTCCAGGAGAACGCAAGATCCGGGCCGTGGTTCTGCTGTCTAGATCCCCCAGCAAACCTTGGGGGAACGGTGTATCTGCAATCCCACCGTTCCCCTGTCCTCCGGGGACAACTCCTCCACACATGGCCCGGTTGCCCGCAGTTGTAGCACCGCCGACGTCCTCCTGGTGGCCTCTCTTCCCGAGACCTAAAGCACCTCGGGAATTCTGTTAGCTCCACCCTGTCCTCCGCCAAGGAGGGGTTAACAGCCGCTTTGCTGCTCTTTGCCCGTTTCTTTTCCCTGTTAGGAGACCCGCATTTCTGTGTGGGGATCTCCTGCTTTCTCTGGGGCTTGTGCACAACGTGAGGCTCTCTATGGAAGAGAGAGAGCCTCTTTGCTGTTTGCACGCCCGTTGTCCTATATAAACTCGGAGGCGGCGTCATTAGTACCGTATCGCTCCGGGTAACAGCACTATTCAGCTGTCCCGGGACGATCAGTGCTTCCCCCGCCCCGTCATTAACCAACGGCAACCCCTTTTCCACGCGGGTCGGGCTTATAACGTCCGCATTAGTCCAGAGCAGCGTCTGATACCGCTGCTCCGGTTCAAACGGACAATTTACCGACCCCTCCGTCATGGTGCCACACTCCCTTGTCGGAGACACAGCGCTTTGACAACCGCTACTTATTAAACGCGGTGCCGATTCACACTGCGTCCCCTTATTATATACGGCGCAGATATCACTCACCTGCACCGCCGAATCAATCGAGGCCGGGGCTTCACGGCCTAACCGCCGAAGGTATTCGTGCAATCCCCTCAACGGCGTTTCGGCTGCAGCTCCCAGCTCTTCGACACGCTCCTTCACCTCCTGTAGTCCCTGGAAGAAAGCGTAAAGGGGCGCGAGACATTTCTCGAGCTCCTGCAAGTTTGTAAAGTTATTTGTTTCGGCCGGCAGTAAGGCCACTTCCTTGTATTGGTCATTTGCCGACCGGGAACCAATGAGCACGTCCACTCCTGGCACGTGCTCTGCTGATGAGCGCAAGGGCTCCTGGGATTTGGAGTCTTCTGAGGGACGGGTGGCTGCAACAAGCCGACTGAGGTCTGCCTTTTTACTATTAATGTCAGACGCTACAGTCACTTCCCGCCCCTCTTTCTTTTTATTTACAGATGGCGCTGCTTCGCTCGCCGCCCCCTTCCCCTTCAGGGAGCTCAGACGCGTTGGGGAATTACTGACCTCACCGACGGCTCCCAACTGACCTTCTTCCTGGTTGTCGTCGCGCGAGGTCACGTGGATAGATCCCACGAATGGGTTGGCCGCTTCCATCCGACTTCCAACCCGACTTGCCTTCTGGGTATCGCGGCCATCTTGCCACGGTACGAGGCAGGTATCCGTATCAGCGGTTGTTTTCCGAAGGCAGGCCTCTGCAAAATAGGAACAAACTATCCCTTGCCCATCGGGCGTTGCCCCGGCACATACCTCCGGATTCTCCCGCTGTGTCCCCGACTCCTTCAGGGCTGTTGACGTAGCCGATTGCTGGCAGCCTACTTGCAATTGCGCCCTTCGGACTTGCTCAGCTTTTATCGACTGTCGGTCCCCCTCACACCCAGTTAGGTAAAGCCAGTACAGCTCGGCATCGGTTGCGGTCTTCACCCAGTTGATGCTGGCCTTCTTCTTGCCAGACTTTTTCCCCATTCTTGCCTGCTGAAGATATTGGCTTCCCGCTGCAGCGCTCTTGGTCGCGGGTGGAGTTTTCACCTCCGCGGTCACTAGATGGACCTTCTTAGGGTTCTCTGCCACAACGAATTTAATTATTAATGCAGATCCTCTGCCTCCAGACGGCCAGAGAATCCTGCTGACTACGCCAGTGTAGCAGTAGATGCTCGTGTCCACCTCTCGAACCCTCAGGTACCACTCTTGAGACCAGGTGAAAGTACAACAACTATTATTTTTATTATACAGTAGTGCACCAAGCACTCTCCTCCACACACTCATTAAACACAATTCTCTCTCTCTCTATAATAACAATACTCCTCCTCTCCCAGACACGTCGCCACCCTACCTCCCAGCTCAGCTCAATGTTCTGGAATTTCCAGAGTTCTTTTATAGCCCCTGACCCGGAAGTGGCTCTAAGCCAAACCCACAAGTCCGTTTTCCTTCCGGGTCAGGGCAAAGTCCTTTTCTTCATCCCGGGAGCACATCGCTTCTTCCAGTCACGTGACTGGGATGCACTCCCAGGTTATAGGGCATGCCAGAGCCCACTAGCCCCCCTACAGCGACTCCTGGCGGCCCCCAAGGTATCCAGCAGGGCTGTGTCAAAACACCACAAAGTCCATGAGGCCCTGCTGGAACTCGGGGCACAAATATGCTGTCCGGAGGGCTCCTCCTAGCGGCCTGGGGGTGACGACCGGAGTCCATAGCCGGTCGTCTGTCACAATATATATATCCATATATATATTGGACCCCATATATATCCCCAAACCCGACACAGACAGACATGGGACACAAGTGTAAGCACACGCTTTTTTTTTCTTTTTCCTTTTTCCCGTGGGAAACGCCTTCCCCCGTTTCCCACATGTATAGCACAGTTCGGCACTACGCAAAAGCACAAACATACTTCTCTTCTTTCTCTTCTCTCTTTTCCTCCGCTTCTTCTGGCAAGCTTCATCTTTTCCCACCTGACTCTGGCTCCCGCAGGAGTGGCTGCTGGCTCCTATTATAAGGCACCCAGAAGTGCTCCGGGTGCTCGTTGACCTAGTTCTGTCAGCACTTCCAGGTGTGGTGGAAGTGCTACAATTAACGGCTCAGCAGCTGATGCAGCAGCCCCTGGCGGCATCCACAGAATGCAACAGGGCTGCACCAAGCTCCAAAAGCACCTCCAAAGCACCTCTGCAACCCAGGGGGGCTGCCACCTATGCTTCAGGGGAGGTAATGCACTGGATACGTTCCCTCTCCCGATGCTTCCAGGGTAGATGTGCCCCAGCCTCCTCCTTTAAAGTTCATAGATGCTAATATATATGTGAAGAATTTTGGAGAGCAGTAGTGTGAGGTATCTGAGTTCAAAGTAAGCAGATACGCATGTAAATCTAAACAGTTTCAGAGGGTGCAGTAGGGATCCCCTTTCAAAGTCTGCAGATGTGAGTGTATACTCTAATGGTGTAGCTTGTGGGAGCCCCATTAACTTTGCTTCTAGTCATGTAACACCTATGCTCACAGCCACTATATGTATATGCATACTGTATATATATATACTGTATATATTGTTACAAACTCCACACAGAGCCATAGCAAGGTTTGGGGCAGCCACCCGTATAATTGGTATCCTGGCTGCAATGTCGTTCAAGTGAATACAGCACTGATGTGCACAAAACTGAGTCCAAAACAGAACTGAGGGAGTAGGGAAAAGGTGGAGGCTTTTAAAGGGGAAGACGTGAAGTGAGGTCAAAGGTTCGGGCTCATGAGGGTCTTCAACCATAGGCTCTAGCCCGGACATGACATCACAGGGGCCGGAGCCGGCAAGGTCTTCATCCATAGGCTCGGTCCCGGAAGTGACGTCAAGAGGACCAGGTGGAATCTCCCGTGACTGGTCTGCAGGAAATCAGAATTGGCCTTACTCAAGCCCTTTAGCTGCCTCCCATGCGCACGTGTGTGACAATATATATATATATTCATTTTCAAACATGAAATAATTGGCAGTCATCCTTGAGAAATGCAGGATGACAGAATGTCTTTAATATACAACAAAATTCTATTAAAAATGTTATTGTTTTGAATGTGAATAAAAATCATGAAATTATAAAAAGTGTTTTTTACATATTAAAAATTCTATCATCATATCGTTATTTTTATGATGCTATTTCTTATTGTCAGATATTCAAATTCTATTAAGGAAATGGATTCAAAACCAGCTAATATCACACAATAAAAAAGACAGGGAAGTCAGATATTTGGAGAAGACTTTCACTTGTAGCTGAGCTATCTGAGTTCTAATTATTGCTCCCCACCCACACCAAATTGAGTTTTAGAGATGCATGATGAGCTCCATGCTAGTGTTAGGCAAGAATATATAGCAAATTGTGTGAACTTTTATATGGAGACGTTCATCCCTGTGATTTTAAAGCTAATATAGGCTTTGTGAAGCTTGTGCACAGCTAACAAAAATGCCATATATGTAATACCTTTAAATGTAATGAACACCAAGGTATAACCTGTCACATTTTGTTTTTCTCATTTAATTCCCAGCCACTCTGAAATGTAGATATTACTGTATGAAGAGTGCTGTTATACATTTTTATCTTGAACACGGTCTTGCTGCATTGGTTGCAGTTTCCATAGCAACCCTAAGTAAACAAAAGTGGAATTTGGCATCTCAAGCTAAACAAGTACTTTCAGTATAAGAATGGCACAAAATGCACGCCTACATTGTCAGTCATAAGATTGCAGTGTGTCCCCATGCACCAAAACCAAAACTTCTCACCATTTTTTTAACATGCAGTCGAAAGCATGCCTGGCACTCACTTACATGCCATAACTTATTTGCATGTCTTGCCTGTAAAACTTTGCTTAGATCAAATGGTATCCCCTGTGCAACTGTTACAGCCCAGCTTGGTGTGGATGTCAACATTTTTGCAATTAATTTAAGTTCAAATCAAAATACATTTGCAATTTTGTTATTGGTGTGTTAGCCAATGAAAAATGGACAGATATCTCTGCTGGAGTTTTAGTCCTGTATTTAAAAGCACTTGAGACGAAAGTGCTGGACTTGGAGTCAGAATTTCAGAACTCCAACCCTGGCAAACAGTATACTTTTTTTTTCCTTATCAGTTATAGCTCTAATGAAAGGTACACTGAAATACTGCATTTCTAAACGTGCTGTATTTAAAAAAATTTTTCAACATGGGAATAACAGTCACCTATTTTTTTCTTTCTATCTATCTATAACAATGTATAACAATGTACTATATATACAGGGGTGGATAAAAGTAGGTTTACAGCTGCTCGTATGGAAGAAGACATGCAGGTTATAATTATTACAATAGTTTTATTAACTCACTAGCTTTATTAATTTTATTAACTCAAAAGAATCTCACAATTGCACAATGCACTTACTGCACTTAATACAAGAATTAACTCTATTTTGTGTCATTAGTGGCTCGAGCGACCTGTTCAATGGATCTAAACTCTTAGCCACTAAAGCCATCCAGCAATTTATTTGTCTTAGTTTACCCACATATGAGACATACTCTGAAGAGCGTCTTTTCTGTTTTTTCTTGTTTTGCTTTGTCCTCGGACAATAAAAGGGACGACCAGGTGGCTCCACAAAATTTCTTCCAGTTTTGGAACTCATTCCTACACCCGGCCACAATATAGTCTTGTGCCGACTTGCTGCTCCATTTGGAACAGACCATGTCAAATTGGCCATATTTCGATTACAAAGTGTGCAGGTCTGCGGTGGGTTGGCACCCTGCCCAGGATTGGTTCCCTGCCTTGTGCCCTGTGTTCGCTGGGATTGGCTCCAGCAGACCCCCGTGACCCTGTGTTCAGATTCAGCGGGTTGGAAAATGGATGGATGGATGGAAGTGTACAGGTTACAACTGGGGTGCTGTATATCTGGTGTGGGTCACTGGTAGACATACTTTAATTGCCAGTATAGAGTAGAACAAGAACAAGAGACTATTTAGGTCTTTGCCTGCTCATGCCAGATCTGTGTAGGCTGTCTTTCTCAATCACTAGATTGTGCCACTAGTTGACGTCTTTAATTGAGTGGGTGGTGGTAGGTTGTGGTAGGTTGCCTAAGCCAGGAAGTCTACCCCGAAAACAGTTGACATCACATCCTCTCCTCCATAACTCTGCCTCTTTTGACTATTCCAAAATAAAAGATGATATCAACAAGAAGTCACTGTCATTAGACCAAGGACAGCACAGTAGGGCAAAGCACCACTGGCAACATTATTTTGTTCCTGAGACAACACAACGGTGTTCCTAAGCATCATTTTGATTAAACAGGAAATCTGCCAGATTTTCATGCTTGAATGTTTTTTTTATTCACAATATTATAGACATTGTGTGTGTGCAGCTGTTGTTGTTATGTCCAAATGAAATCTAAAAGGAGAAAGGAACTTGTCAAAATCCTGACTCCCTAATACACTTTTAATTAAAGTTAATTATTTAAGGAAATAATTTGGAACATCAAAAAAGGCAAATGTAAAACAAATACCAAAAAGTAAAAAAATGAAAAAAGTCCAAGAATATAGGATTGCAAAATTAAACATTTAATAAACAATAAAGTAAATATTAAAACAAAAAAAATTTCAAAATTCAAATAAAAACATAAAACACAAAAGCCAAACAGTCTAACATCCAAATGCTACACCCAAAAAGCATACAAAAGGTCCAAAAAAATTGCAAACAACCAAAGCCTGAATTTGACAAACCACAAAATTTACCAAAAACAAGGAAGCAGAGAACTGAGTTTGAGAAGCAAACTAATTCCACTGTAAGGATGCAGTGGCTATTGGTGATTTCATTAGCACCAACGTACTACAGTCGACCCTTGATATACGACCGGCCTGCGAACAACTTGCTTTACTACCAAAATTTTTGTTTTGAATTACGACCAACATCTTGTGTTACGACCCGAATGCGGTCACGTGTATCCGCTTGTGCGATTGTAAACAAACAGCCGAGAGCGTTTGTAAGCGTCAGTCGGAGCCCAGATACATGTGTTTATGGACGTAATTTCGGTCAGTGCAGTGATTTATATAATTTATTTCGATAATTGCTAAGGATGGAAGCGAAGTTAACGAAGGTAAAGAAAGCGATCACAATCGAAACGAAGAAGGAAAATGTGTGGAAATATGAGAGTGGCGTTCGTGTGACCGATCTCGCTAATATGTACAGCATGTTGAAATCCACCATCTCGACAATTTTACAAAGAAAAGATTTGTATAAGGAAACTCCTTCCAAATAATAACCATCTTCCATTTCATTCTCCTCCTCCTTCCTTCCTGCAAGCCAAAGATGTCAACTTAAATGGTGAGTACAGTATGAAATTGTTGTTTCTGGTAGGCTAGGCACTTTTTATAACTTTTTGGTTAGTACATTAGAAAAAATATTGGTGTTTTTGGTAAATTATGCGCTTTATACAACCCTTTTCTATTAAAAAAAGTTAAGTAAGTGTTGCTGTGGGCGGTTCGGAACACATTAATGGCATTTCCATTATTTCTTATTTGAAAAATAGTCTTGACTTACAACCAACTTGAGTTACAACCAGCCCTCGCGAACGAATTGAGTTCGTAAGTCAAGGGTCCACTGTATAATGAAACCTCTGAGGGATGTTACCTAATTATGGGCCAAGGAAGACATGAACAAGAAATGAACTAAACTGGCAAAAGGAACATCAAAAGGTAATAGGAAAGAAAAAAAAATATCCAGAAAAAAGAAAACAAAATGTTAAATAATTAAAAGGCAAACCTCAGGCAAAATTCAGACGAGACCATGACTGTAACAACCTTCAAGGTGCTCCCTTGAGCTGAAACTATGCCCAGGGCACAACCAGCCAAGCAATAATTGAGGCAAAGAGTTACCACAAAGGAAAAAAAAGAAACAGTGTATCTTACTTCCCAGAATGGGGCCCTTACAACAACATTTATTTACTGTATACACAACGGATGTAACTGAAGTATTTTACAAGATGTCACAGGTACATGCAAAGTAAAACAAATGAAAACTAGATAAGAATAATAATTCATAAATAGTATACAAAAAGATATAATGCACAATAAGATAGCACTTACATAAGATAGATGTATAACTAAGAGAAGTGTAGTCCTTAAATATAGAATTGTTTTTTAAAGTCTCTAAATAAGTCTTAAACTATGTGTCTGTGAGAAAAAAACAAAACCTGAAGGCGTTCCAGGCCAAAAGACTACCCAGCTCCCACAATGCATTTTACCTAACATAATGTTCTAAGTAGTTCTTTATTGTTTTGTTTTTTCTTTGGCTCCGTCTTTGAGGATCTGATGCAGAGTGTTTCATGGCAAGTTGGGCTATCCGCTTTCATTCAAACATTACAGGCAATTGGTGGTGATCAGGTGGTGGATAGAAGAACTGAAAAAGAAAACAGAGAAAAGCAAAGATTAATATTGCTTGTAGAGTCATTGAAGAGTTTAATAATTCTATGCATATTGTAATGGGAACAGGGGCATCAGTGAGACCCAAACCCCAAACATGAGCACACACAGTCTTGGGTTCAAATAAATAGTGTTTATTCCACACAATTCCTCAAAAAGTAACAAAAGCACAAATAATCTCTCTCTCTCTCTCACTACAAATCACCTATCCTTTCACCACCGCACTGCCCTTCTTCAGTCGAGTGTTGCTCCACATCCTCCCAGTTCCGACTCGCCTGGATAAGAGAGTGCAGCCCCTTTTATTGAGGACTCAGGAGTACTTTGGTGTCAGAGCCACTGCCTGATGGAAGTACTTCGAGGTCATATGGAAGTCCCACAAATTGGGGAGTGCAGCTGTATTGCCATGCTACATCTCCCAGCATTCCCTGCTAATTCCCAAATGGGCGCTGTCATGGAGGGCTGCTGCCATCTAGCGCCTGGGGGAACTAGATATCCCTTTGCAACAGTCTTTTCCTATCCTTCCCTTTTTTTCCCATCCTTGGAAGGTACTGGCAAGGATGTTCATCCATCTCCTAGGATAGCCTTGTCCGGGTGAGACCTCCTTCCTTTTCTTGGACGAGATGCCATTCTGTATTCTCAGGGGCCTACTGTCTTGGTACGGGATCTTTCTGGCTTCTTGCCCGTATGACTCCCCCCTCAGCTGAGACCTATTGCTCACAGCGTCCAGCCCCGTTAATGCACTGCAGAGGTTCGCATCCAGAGTCAAACCCCCCCACACAAACTTTGCAAAATAAACAAAAAGAACGGTGGGAGCACATTATGTCTGTTGTCGGCCCAAAAGTGACTTTGATACACTGGAGAAATGTGAGGGGCAATACCTCCATCAATGTCCCCTCAAAGAGCACAAATAGATATTTGTTGTATTAATAATGCAATGTTATTATTATCTAGGAAATTCTTAAATATTTTATGTTAAGTCACTATTTCTATCTCCTCTACAGAATGAAGAGGAGTGTGTGTTGGGGTTTGGGCAACAAAGGTGCTCATGCCCAGGGGCAAGAAAGTGTCTTAATTCTGGTAAAGTGTCAGTGAAAAGTTATGTAATTTAGAAAATCAAAGACATTTTCTCAAAACAGGTACTGCCTCTGGTGGATCTAAAGAAAACCAAACTAACATTAAAAGTAAAAATGAGAGAAAAATATTTTATGGCATTTCATGTCAATAACAAATGAAGAACAGTATAAGCAGAGGGAATGTACCCCAGATGTGTATTGTTAACCAGAAAACTAAATTTTTAGCATATTGTGTAGAATGTAAAATGACTAAAAAAAAGACAAAAATAAGGATACTATTTATTTTCTAGATGTAATCAAAGGATGTCACATGAAGTATTTGGAAATCCTTGAAGAAGTACACTCCACTTCCCTGACAGATTATTTTCCTCTTGGAACCATTCATTCTTGGCATTGCTAATAAACCTTTACTTTTGATTTTGGATTAGATTTAGGTTTGGCATTAAGTTATTTATCATTGTATTTAATGATGGCAGTATTTAAGAGCAGAAATATGTTAGAGTAAATGCTTTTTTTTGGACTTTTTTGTGACAGTGCCATTTTTAAGATTTCAGAAGTAGGTCAAAGGCTTTTTTTATTTGATGTAGCCTTAACACATTAAATATGCTATCTGTAGTAATCCCAGCTGATTGACAACATCCCACGAATAATTAGCATATAAATAAAAAAATGAATTCATTAAAACATTAACTTGAATATGAAACTAATCGAAAAATGTTCCACTTACTATATATGAATATAAATTACTTATTTGCTTCCTTCCTTATATATCTCAGTAAAAACATTTTGTACAGAGATTTATGCAACAAATATGAATAAATCATAAACATCACCTCATATAATAATAATAATTCTAAACAAATAAATAAATAAAAATGTGCCTTGGTGTGACAATTTTTAGGTATATATGATTTGCAAGTTTAAATTCAGTACTGATCAATGCTGTAGCTGCCATTTTTTTGATTTTGTTACATGATTTAAATAAAAATGTAACAAACAAATTGAAAGCAGATACTGCATGTTATAAATTAAATCTAAAGTAAATACATGTAATGTGTTGCACCTAAATAAGCATAAATATTTTATGTAACAAAAAAATTTACAATTCTGTAATTACAAGTTACACCTCAAAAAAACTTGTGGACTTGTCAGTGTCCTCATTGTGAACCATTAAAACAGCTGATAGGATGGCTTGGCTGTGTACTATGATATCAGGACACAAGTCACAATTTGCTATATTTAAGTTGTATAACACATTTGCAATGTCACAACTACAATACGCCGTGATGTCTGTATTACATGGACCGTATCCCACTTTAAAAAGTACAGTGGAACCTCGGTTCATGACCATAATTCGTTCCAAAACTCTGGTCGTAACACGATTTGGTCATGAACTGAAGTAATTTCCCACATAGGATTGTATGTAAATACAATTAAGCCATTCCAGACCGTACGAACTGGTATGTAAATATATTTTGTTAAAGATTTTTAAGCACAAATATAGTTAATCATACCATAGAATGTACAGCGTAATAGTAAACTAAATGTAAAAACATTGAATAACACTGAGAAAACCTTGAGCAAAAGAGAAAACTAACAATGCAAGAGTTTGCGCTGTAAACACTTTTTTTTAATGAGTTTTAAGCATAGGGAAAAAAATGAACATTTGAAAAATCCGTAATTTAATAAACCACCAAGAAAAGTAACATTGCAGCAATGCACGCTACGAACCGATCACTGTAAACAGAAGTCAAGTGGAGGTTAAAATCCAATAGAAAAAAGTGTTCATTAAATACAATGAGGTTAAAGCAATGCTGGAATCTGTCTCTTTAAAAACAAGCCCTTATGCGGCCAGCCCTCCCTCCCTCGTGCATGCGCGCCTCTTGCGCGCATTTGTGTCTCTTGCACGCATGTGTGTCTCTTGCGCGCATGTGTGTCTCTCATGCGCATGTGTGTGTGTGTGTCTCCCGTGCACATGTGTGTGTGTGCGTGTCTCTCGTGCGCATGTGTGTGTGTGTCTCTCGTGCGCATGTGTGTGTGTGTGTGTGTGTGTCTCTCTTGCTCGCTGCACAGGGAATGCACAGGCAGAGACTGAACACGTGCGGAAATCATTGGCGCGCACAAACTGAAAGGGAAACTGGCTTGTTCGTATACCGAGTGTGTGGTTGTGAACAGATGCAAAAGTTTGGCAAACTTTTTGGTTGTAAACCGATTTGTACATGTTCCGAGACGTTCGTGAACCGTGAGTAGAGGGTTTAGATTTATTCCAGGGGCCTCATGTATAAACGGTGCGTATGCACAAAAATGTTGTGTACTCCCGTTTCTATGCTCAAATCGCTATGTATAAAACCTAAACTTGGCGTAAAGCCACGCACATTTTCATGGTAGCTCAAATCCTGGCATACATAAGTTCTCCGCTCGGTATTGCAAACTGGCGGCAACCAGCGTCAAAGCAGTGCTTTTGTTCCAGTGTGGTTTCCCTTTTTTTTTTAGATACACATCCCTGACATGGCTTTGTCATATACACTGAAATTAACCGTATATTGTTTATTAGTTTAAGGCATCTGATTGTAATTAACCTGTAACAATATAATGGTCCACGGAATAGCCAAACTATTCCAAATACCATAGCTGCTTTAGCACTGTTACTCTCACTTCACCTTCTTCATCTTCTTTCAGCTGCTCCCGTTAGGAGCTGCCACAGCGGATCATCTTTTTCCATATTACTCTCACTGCACCACTCAGAGTATTTATATCACTGTATCTGAGTGTGGAACAGCTGTACAGCAGCTGATCTGAAAGAGAATTATCGGGATACTGCATGATGCACACGCTGCCTCAGCCATGCTGCCTATTTGAACTGCTCTCATGTGACAAACGCTTCAGAGCCTTTCCTGTACTGACATCACGGTTCAGAAACTGTTTCATCCCAAGAACTATAAATGCAATCAATCAGTCCATCAAGTGCTCCTTGTAGAACTGTTTATACTTATATTACCTCACTGTAAACTTGCGATGCAGTTACAATATCGCACAATCTGAACCACTTTATAAAGCGCATATTTACATATGATAACAATATCATTTTTATGATGAAATGCAGCAAAATATGTTTATTATATTATATAGATAAAACTTTTACTTCATTTAAATAATCTATATCTATAATAATAAAAGGCAAAGCCCTCACTGACTGACTGACTCACTCACTCACTGACTCACTCATCACTAATTCTCCAACTTCCCGTGTAGGTGGAAGGCTGAAATTTGGCAGGCTCATTCCTTACAGCTTACTTACAAAAGTTAGGCAGGTTTCATTTCGAAATTCAAAGCGTAATGGTCATAACTGGAACATATTTTTTGTCCATACACTGTAATGGAGGAGGCGGAGTCACGTATCGCGTCATCACGCCTCCTACGTAATCACGTGAACTAAAAACAAGGAAGACATTTACAGCACGAGTCACACGCGGGAACGAAGGTAAATGACGTTAATTTTTGACTGTCTTTTAATACTGTGTAAGCATACATATTAACACATGTGCAATTAAACGTGTGCATTTACGGGGTGATTTCTCAGGCTTAAAAGCTCACCTTTTATCAAACGCGGGAAGAAAGGTAACTGACGTTGTTCACTGTCTTTTAATACTGTGTAACCATACATATTAACACATGTCCAATTAAACGTGTGCATTTACGGGGTGATTTCTCAGGCTTAAAAGCTCGCCTTTTACTAAAAAGGTAAATGCAAAACTATTTTCAATCAGTTTATTGAAACGCTCCCGTTAAGGATTGCAATAACATATTCGCGAGATAAAACAACGAAGTAGGGGGAAATGGAGGAACAGCCGCAAACAGCGAAGAGCAAAAAATTAATTAAACAATTGAGAACAGAGCGAGTTAAGCATACAAGCATGTTCATAAGGGAAACAAAGCACGGTGTAAAACGTAACTTTAAATTAAGTTTATAGAAACGCTCCCGCTGCGGATTGCAATAACATATTCGCGAGATAAAAGTTTAATGAGAAGACACGAGGTATAAACGAACCACACGCCGTGGTGCAACGTTAGGGGCAACAGTTTCAACCATTCTATGATCTGCTTCTCGCAACTGAAAGACGGCACATGGCGGGTGTTAGCCGACTTGCTGACCGCAACGTTAGGGGCTTCAACTATGGCGCTGACGCCACATCTCAGTGCCAACACTTTGCAGACTGTACTTAAAAGACACGCCCTCCTCACTGGACAGTTAAAAACACCAATCAAACTAACGATGACATCAAGTATTACCCAATCAAAAGTAGGAAAGGAGGCATCTTCATAAAATGCGTGTGGGATGATTTGCATGAGACGCTGCTTTAAAAAAAAAATGATAAAAAAAATACGGGATAAATCCCGTCCAGTATTGATTCAAAACGGGACGCGCAATTTCATTCTCAAACGCGGCACGATTCCGTATTTTAAAGGACGGGTGGCAACCCTACAGTGCCAGGTAACCACCCATACAATCAGATTGTGATTCAGACTAGGAATGCAATGAATGTAATTACCCCGATCTACATACAAGGCGAAAGTCTTGCAACATTCAAAGATGATGATTTGGGATAAGTACACCATACAACATAAAAGAGCTTATGAAGCCTTGAACCGAAAAAAGCAAGATCTCAGAGATCGTAAAAAAAAAAATAGGAGGTAATGTCGTTTTACTCGCTGTAGATTTTAGTCAAAATTACCAGTTATTCCACGAGGGAGACCAGCAGATGAACTCAACGCGTGTTTAAAATCCATGCTTCTCCCACGCTCGGTTATATGTCGCGTGTTCTCGGGTAGGTGCACCAAAAAATGTATACATTTAAGCATGTAATGGGCAAATAAAAAATGAGGTATACCCGAAGGCACTGCAGTAGTACTTCATGTAACTTTACTTCTTAAATGTTAATGTTTTACTGTTTAATAATTTATACGCTTCTTATATGTTGTTCAAATTCTTTTATCAAAATACCACTGACAGCGCAATGCACAATAACATGGAGTGAATACACCATACGCATCCGCCCACGGCTGCCCTGCTGTGCGCAGATAGGAGTTGATTCTACAATAAAATAAAATAAAGATAAAAAGAGTAAAACAATCATCACCCATAAAGCGTGTGTGTGTGTATATATGTGTATATATATATGTTGATATGTGGATGTGTATATGTATATATATATATATATATATATATATATGTAGATATGTATATATATGTGTATATGTATATGTATATATATGTTTATATGTGTGTGTGTGTATTTTATATATATAAAACACAGCAACACTCATAACAATGACAACACAATTACATTGACAATCATGTTACGTTATTTTTAAAATGTTTCCTTTTTTTTTCATAACCTCTTTAACACACTACTTCTCCGCTGCGAAGCGCGGGTATTTTGCTAGTTGTTAATAATTAACATGTGAGGAAAGGTGCCGCAGCGCTAGCGAGGAGCTGGTGCTCCGTTCACAGATTGTTCCTGCCTCACGTTGTATTCTTGCTGGGGCTGGCGTGACACTGGAAGGATAGATGGAGAGAATAATTAAACATGTACTACGAGGATATTTCAATGTTCCTTAAAACTTTTGAAGAATCGGAGTTCTCCGCTTACAGATGGCTTAAAGTCTATTGCTGAGATGATTGTGTGGCGATTGGGTATTTGGAGAATAAAAAAGAAGGACAGGAATTGGAGGTTAGTACGTTTGAAAGAGACAGTACTGCTGCAATAAATTATTTCATCAAAGGTCGCGCATGGTGCAGCAACATTGTTCCCATGTTTAATACATGCTTTAATTCCTATCATCATGCAAATGATATCAAGTATACATCTCAGTATTTAAATTATTCAGAGAGCTGTAATATCATGAATGTAATAGATTCTGTGTCCTGTCAGAGGAAGAGAAAGCCTGTTTAAGAAGAACGTAGTGATTCACACACATAGAGCACATAGAAGAACACATACAAAACAAAGCATTTAACGTGCTACTTTAGTTACAATGGGATTTGAGAAACTAGTAAACTAAACGATTTTAAGATGAAGTTAATGATGTTCTACTTTAATGACAAAATAAACTACGTGATTAAAGTGGAAATTTCAAGATTAAAGTTGACATTTCGAGCTTTTTTCCCCACTGTGTCCCTATTTTTTTTTATTTTCTCTGTACCCTAATAAGCTTTCATATGACACTCAGACGGTAGGCTACAATTCGTCTTTTGATATCTGACAACTTCTTTTTTATTTTGGGCACTGTGCAACTTTGTGAACTTGAGTTTTTGAGTATCTCCAACAGTCTATTTCACTCGATCAACTTCCTTTTGTTGTTTATACCACTGGTTAAACTAACAAATAGTACGTTTTTCCATGCCTCCACTTGGTATTCGCTGAAATTCTTCTATTTCCCCCCGTGTTTTTGCCATTGCCTTTTCACAGAATGTTGAGCTTAAGGGCTATTTATATTGGTTTGCATATTCAAAGAGGTGTAATTCTGGGAGGAGTTTGGGGAGTGGCAGCAGGTGTGTGCACATGCATAGCTTTTCACGCTGACCGGGATTTATGGAGCGGAAGAACGTGGAAGTTGGCATTCGCACAGATTTCTGCATCTGGATTTTTTTGTGCGTACAAACATTTCCGCTTTTGTCCGTACGCCATGTTTTAGTGTGAATTCTACGCACGGCATTATGCATGAAGCCCCAGGATATTAGCTATAAGTATGGATTGAACTATTTAAATGTGCTTGAGCAAATCAAATCTAAGGGATTATGGGTAAACAAATTTTCTTCCTTTTTTTGGGAGAAGTCCTGGATAGTGGTGGCATGCAGGTGAGGAAGATGTGGTGCCTTTATGTTTGTTTTATAAGGGGTTATACATTTAATTATACAGTTTTAAAATATTTTTGAATTCTGTTTTATAAACCTTACCATTTACTCCCATACACAAAAATGGCCCAGAACAAGCAGGGAGTAATACACAGCTATACATTATGCATGTCAACAAAAAGGAAAGCAGATCACCTCATAGTGTAGAAATGATTACTGCATATGCTAAAATTTTATATCAATGAGGGCATCACTGCAAGCTGTGCTGTAATTTACAAAACCCATCTTTAACATCTTCATCCATGGAAGCAACACGTCAATTTGGTCTGACCAGACATGCTTATCACCTACCAACATTCTCTTTCCTAGGGAATAGCAAGACAATCCCAGAACAATTGAGAGATGTAATTTCCTGAGCGCATCCTGGGTCTTTCCCTTGTTCTTCTCCAAGTAGGAGTTTTATTCCAAGAACCTCCCATATTGCTGAACACCTTACCCTGCCACTGTAAATAAGCCCTGTAATTATGCTCTGTCTCTTGACCATAGGTCAGGATGGGGATATATACTGAGTGGTAAATCAACATTTTCTTTCATTAACTTAGCTTTCAAACAAAACTTAAACTCTTCCAGCTGGAGCAACTTTTCATCCCTTTCTTGCAGGGAACATGCCAACCTTTTCAAGGAGAGAAGAGGATCTTGACCTTAGATTTGGAGGTGCTAGTTTCCATTCCAATGCACATCACTCTCAGCTGCAATCCATTCCAGTATGTTACTGATATTACCATTTCTTGAACAAAGCAGGCATCACTATCTGCAGAGAGCAGAGATGAAACCCTTGGGGCCTTAAATAGGATACCATAATAACTGCACATATTATACTTTTTTGTTTATAGTTTACTGCTGTTTCACTGATGTCAGGTTTGCCACCAGTTTTGTGTATCTGTTTTTCCATTTTAGTGAGATTTATTATTTTGATATTACACATTGCTACAGTTATACATGTTCCATACATTACATATGTACATTGGGATCCATGAAAAATCCAAGAAAAGATTTTGTGAAAAGGATGGGCATGGCTGTGGAGAATTCCTATTTTAAGAAAAGGGAGGAACACAGGGTAACGTATAAGAGTGGAGTAAGATGCACACAGGTAGATTACTGTATATACTATGCAGGAGGGTCAGTGTGGAGACTGCAAATTGGTGGCAGGAGAAAGCACATTTAGGCAGTATATTATGGTGGTCTGTAGGATGGAAGTTGGAAAAAGAAGACTGTAAGGTTGAGTTTAGGAAGGAGGTAAGACAGGCACTGGGTGGCAGTGAAGAGTTACCAGATAGCTGGGCAATCTACAGCAGAAGTAGCAAGGGTTACAGGTAGAAGGGTGTGTGGTGTGACATCTGGACAATGGAAGGAGGATTAGAAAACCTGGTGGTGGAATGGGGAAGTACAGGAGAGTATACAGAACAAGAGGATGGTGAAGAAGAAGTGGAATAGTTAGAGAGAGATGCAGAAAGTAGACCAGAGTGCAAGGAGATAAGGTGTAAGGTGAAGAGAGAGGTGGCAAAGGCTAAACAAAAGGCATATAATGAGTTGTATGAGAGGATGGACACTAAGGAGGGAGAACAGGACCTGTATCAATAAGCTATACAGAGGGACAGAGCTGAAAAAGATGTGCAGCAGGTTAGGGTGATAAAGGATGAAGATGGAAATGTACTCACAAGTGAGAAGAGTGTGTTGAGCAAATGGAACAAGTACTTTGAGAGGCAGATGAATGAAGAAAATAAGAGAGAGAGAAGGTTGGATGATGGGGAGAAAGTGAATCAGGAAGTGCAATGGATTAACAAGGAGGAAGGAAGGACAGCTATGAAGAGGATGAAGAAAGGACAGGCTGTTGGCCCAGATGACATACCTGTGGAAGCATGGAGGTGTTTAGGAGAGATGGCAGTGGAGTTTTTAACCAGATTGTTTAATGCAATCTTAGAAAGTAAGGTGATACCTGAGAAGTGGAGAAGAAGTGTACTGGTACCTTTTTTTTAAGAATAAAGGAGATGTGCAGAACTGTAGTAATTACCGATGGATAAAATTGATGAGCCACAGCATGAAGTTATGGGAAAGAGTAGTGGAATCTAGGTTAAGAAGGCAGGTTACAGTTTGTGAGCAGGAGTAGGGTTTCATGCCAGGAAAGAGCACTACAGATGTGATGTTTGTTCTGAGGGTGTTGATGGAGTATATAGAATAATAATAATAATACAGTAGACCCCTGCGAAGTCGCGGTTCAGGGTTCGCGGACTCAGTCGTTCGCGGAAAGGAAGACGGTAACATCATCTGTGAGAAAGCACGGAAATTGTACCAGCAGTTCGCTACAGGAGACTATGTTGCAACTTCCTATCACAATGTTCCTGAAACCTATAAAGAAAAGCCAGCACGAAACCCCACCAGAAGAAGACACATACAAAGATACGACTCCTCCTAAAGCACCTGAAGAAGAGGCACCACCCGAGGAGTTTTAAATCTACTAAAGTTTTAAAGCTACTTCATCATCATCATCAATATCATTCATCATTGGTGAGTACCCGTACATTTTACTGTATTTTAATTAAATGAAATTATTATGCATTTACTTTACTTATAACAAAGAAAATGACAGCGCATACCAAAGAAAATGCGCTTGCATGAATTACAGTACGTATAGCGGTAACAACGGTATTTTATATTCTAGCACTGCGGGAGACATAGCAGTACAGTACTGTACAGTGGATGGGTTTACCTTTACATTCTGTTTTTAGGTAATGTATTAAGGTAATTTTTTAGGTAATGTATTAATGTATTAAGCTGAGTTTGCAACGAAATTAAAGTGCTTTGGGAGCATACTGTATTTAGGGTTGAAACTATAAAAATAGGCATTTAAAAGGCATTTTTTAACCACATCCAAAAGTCACAGTTTTTCACAATTCGTGGGTGCTCTAGGAACGTAACCCCTGTGAATTTTGAGGGTGTACTGTACATTTTATTTATATAGCGCCTTCCCCATGCTCAAGGCACTTACAGAATATAAGAAAGAACGGCAGGGTATACAGTATATAGCATTGTACAAACTAGATAAATAAATGAAGAAGATTACGACAGTGAATTCAGAGAAAAAAAAAAGCCTAACAGACAACATAATTGATGGTCTCGCACACACATATACAGGTTACATGAGCATCTTGACATAGAGGTAAACTGAGAGAAGGGTAATAAAGTCAAGTAGAGCTAGAAGCCTTCCTGAACAGATGAGTTTTGAGTTGTTTTTTAAAACAATTCATGGAGTCAGCTGATCTAACTAATTTCGGTAGATCATTCCAGAGTCTGGGCGCTATACAGCTGAAGATCTTGTCACCCATGGAGTGTAGATTAGTGTGGGACACAACAAGATTGCCAGAATCAGAGGACCTTAGTGGGCAGGCAGGCACATAGTGATGGAGAAGGTCACTGATGTAGTTTGGCGCAAGGTTATTTAAGGCTTTGTAGGTTATTAGTAGGATTTTATATTCGATTCTGTAAGACACGGGGAGCCAGTGAAGACAGAGCAGGATGGGTGTGATGTGCTCACTATTGCTGGTTCAACTAAGGACTCTTGCAGCTGAGTTTTGAATAAGCTGGAGCTGTGATATAAGATTAGAAGGGGCACTTGCCAGTAGGGAATTACAATAATCGATGCGGGATGTGATAAAAGTATGGACAAGTTTCTCAGCATTAGAGAAAGAGAGGAAGGAGCGAACATGGGATATGTTACGGAGGTGAAAGTAAGAAAGTTTCTTAATGTGATTTATGTGGGCGGAATAAGAGAGGAAGGAATCAAAAATGACACCAAGATTCTTTATGGTAGAGGCAGGTCTGATGAGATCACCGCCAAGATAGACTGGGAAGGAGCTAATTTTATTAAGTTGCATTTTAGTCCCAATTTGCAGGAGTTCAGTTTTGTTGCAATTTAATTTTAAAGAGTTCTGCTCCATCCAGGTTTTAATTTCACTAAGGCAGGTTGTGAGCTGAGAAAGCTCTGATGAAGTTCCACTTTTAACATTGAAATAAAGTTGAGTATCGTCTGCATAAAAATGATAACCCAGTCCACAGCTACGGATAATATGGCCAAGGGGAAGCATGTAAATACAGAAGAGAAGAGGGCTGAGGACAGAGCCCTGAGGAACTCCTTGTGTGACTGGCACTGAGCTGGATCTGCTGTTGCCAAGACTAACAAACTCTTGCCTATCAGTCAGATAGGACTTGAACCACTGGAGGGCAGTGCCAGAGATACCCAGCATGTTCTCCATTCTGGACAGTAGAATGTCATGTCTGATAGTGTCACATGCTGCACTGAGGTCTAATAGAATTAATATGCTGGTTTGTCCAGAGTTTGTCCATTTGCTGCCATAAGCAAATCATTGGTTACCCGTAGTAGAGCAGTTTCACAGCTGTGCCACGCCCTGAAACCAGACTGAAAGGGTTCCATGAAGTTATTAGAGGTTAAGTAATTGGTGAGTTGGGAAGCTACAACACGCTCAAGAACTTTTGACAGGAAAGGTAAGTGGGAAATAGGCCGGAAATTGTTAAGATTGTCAGCATCAAGACCAGACTTTTTTAACATTGGGGTTACAGAAGCAATTTTAAAAGTGAGCGGTACAAACCCAGTGTCGAGGGATGAGTTTATTATTGTTGTAACAGTCGGGATTATGGCATGAAGGCAGGATTTAAGTAGTGTGCTGGGGATGGGGTCCAATACACAAGAAGTCGGCCTCATTTTACAAAGCAGGTTATTAACAAACACAGATGTGACAGGTGAGAACTTAGAGAAGGAGCTGGATGGAGTGGGAAAACAGGGAGAGATATAAACAGATGATGCATTTGCGTTAGTTGAATTATTTAGATCTTTAATTTTGTTACGGAAAAAGTGGAGGAATTCCTCACAGACTTCAGTAGAAGAGGTAGTTGGGCCAGATGCGGGTTCGAGTAATTTATTAACTACAGAGAACAAAACCCTTGGGTTATCGTGGCCACTTTCTATTATTCTACCATAATGGGTGTTCTTGGTAGCAGTTAGTGCTTCTCCGTAAGCTCTTTGGTGGTCAGAGAAAGCCTGGATATGAACAGTGAAGCCAGTCTTACGTCACATTCTCTCAAGGCGTCGGCCAGCTGCTTTCATAGATCGCAATTCTGAATTATACCAAGGAGCTGAACGTTTAAAGGAAACCCCCTTATGTTTTAAAGGAGCTGTTTTATCTAATGCTGAATGAAGGGCTGAGTTATAGTGGTCAACAAGACTATGTAGTGTTGACGGAATAGGTGCAGACAGTAAAAGATCAGAAATGGATTCAGAAAGAATAGAGGGACAGATATTTTTTAAGGTTTCTGTAAGAAATTTGTCGTTTACAGGTAAGAGGAGGGAAAGGCAGTGAGACAGTGAAAAATACTGCTTTATGGTCAGAGTCCCAAATCAGTGCTGTAAATGTTGGCAACAGATAGTCCAGAAGTGCAGATCAGATCCAATATATGACCAACAGAGTGGGTGGGAAAATCATCATGTTGTGTCAAGTATAGAGAAGGCCAGAAGGAGTTTCATTGTATTTTTGTGGACTTAGAGAAAGCATATGACCGGGTGTCTAGAGATGAGTTGTTGTACTGTATGAGGAAGTCAGGAGTGGCAGAGAAGTATATAAGAGTGATACAGAATATGTATGAGGGAAGTGTAACAGTGGTGAGGTCTGAGGTAGGAGTGACGGATGCATTCAAGGTAGAGTTGGGATTACATCAGGGATTGGCTCTGAGCTCTTTCTTATTTGCAATTTGGTGATGGACAGGTTGACAGACAAGATTAGACAGGAGTCCTGATGGACTGTGATGTTTGTGAATGACATTGTGATCTGAAGCGAGAGAAAGGAGCAGGTTGAGGAGACTCTGGTGAGGTGGAAATATGCTCTAGAGAGGAGAGGAATGAAGGTCAGTAGGAAAAAGACAGAATACATGAGGGTATATTAGAGGGAAGTCAGAGGAGTGATGAGGATGCAGGGAGTAGAGCTGGCAAACGTGGATGAGTTTATATACCTGTGATCAACAGTACAGAGTAACAGGCAGTGTGGAAAAGAGGTGAAGAAGAGAGTGCAGGCAGAGTAGAGTGGGTGGAGAAGTGTGTCAGGAGTGATTAGTGAGTGAAAGAGAAGGTCTACAACATAGTAGAGAGACTAGCTATGTTATATGTGTTGGAGACGGTGGCACTGACCAAAAACAGCAGACAGAGCTGGTGGTGGCAGAGTTAAAGATGTTAAGATTTGGATTGGATGTGACAAGGACGAACAGCATTAGAAATGAGTACATTAGAGGGTCAGTCTCAGGTTGGACCGCCGGGAGATAAAGTCCGAGAGGTGAGATTGGTTTGGACATGTGCAGAGGAGAGATACTGGGTATATTGAGAGAAGGATATTAAGGATGGAAAAGAGGAAGGCCTACGAGAAGGTTTAAGGATGTGGTGAGAGAGGACATGAAGGTGGTGGGTGTAATGGAGTTAGATGCAGAGCTTGCTGAAATAATGGACAGAGTGATGTAACTCATCAACTTCCTTAGAGTATCCTCACCTCATCAACATTGTCTGCTAAGAGAATTGCAGGATCTCTACAGAGAGGAAGATTTCACCTGCAGACAAATGTTGCACTAAGAGAGCATTTTGTAACTAATTCTGCTAGTTTCTGGCTGCAGATTGTGTCCGAAACTGTTTTCCCAGGTCTAACCAACCACTACATACCCTGACCATGTTTGGATCTACATTCAGCTGTGAGTCAGCTTGCTCCACTATGAATATTATTAAAACAAAGTATCATTCCAGGCTCACCAATGAACACCTACATACAGTATGTGCATAACAATGGCATTGACTCCATTTAAGCCATCATTCAAACTACAGGCAGGGCATTTAAAGGCTCACTTTTCTCACTAGACATGAAAAGAAGAGGTTTGGGTGGGATAAAAAATGGAAACAAAGTTAAATGGACATTAAAGATAATTGTTCAAAATGGTCTCTAAAAAAGATAGATTTGAATTTGAAAAATGTAAAAAATAAAGAGCAAGAGGATAGCCAAAGGTTTGATTGTACTTTTTCAGATAGGCACTTTTTAGTTTAAATGTGAATGTCGTAGTCCTAGTTGTATTTTTTATTAAATAGAGTTATTTATTTTATATGTTGTTTATGGTAAAGATAGTCATTTGTATTCCATACAAGTACAAGGCCAATTAAATTGAAAGGGTCAACATGTTTAAAGTCCTTACTGAAAATTGAAAATAAATATTGTTGAAATGCTGTGGTAATTATACCTTGTTTATTTTTAATGGACATTCAATGACTAGATACTGTATATAGGGATCTGAATCACAAATGTAAGGTTCAGACCTTTGATAGGAGAAATGTTTGTTGGTTGGATCACTTTAAATTGTAATTCAATACCCCCGTCTTAGAGGTTGTCTGGAAGTCATTTTTAAGACCTCATCCCACAAAGACCAAGACTTCAGCCACTGCCACATTTGCCATCATTTTTGCTCTGCTGGTAACTTTCATTCCAATTTGGAGACCCTCTTGCTAACATTGCAGAGGAGACCTGTTTCTTCACACTGACAGCTTCCATTACTACAGATGTCCCCAAAGCTGAAGATTACTTGGTTAACCTGTTGTTTCAGGATAAACTAAGAAAATAATTATGTTTTCACATTATGGGTAATCAATTGAAATATTAGCTGAAATTTCAGGTTTAATTTTCAGTCTAACTGTTGGAATGTAAAGTAGAGAATTTACTAAAACCGCATTAGGTTACACTATATTGTCATTTTTTTTTTCATAAGAAATCAAAAAGCAAGACATTAAGCTGAAATAAGGAAGATAAAATAGGCTTTGTGATCTAAGTGCCTCCAGGGAAGGTGAGAATCTACTCTTGAAATGTAAAACCAGAACCTAATATGCTAAAGTGTGATTTTAAAAAAAAAAAATAAATGAAACATATTCACTCAGGTATGATTATTTATACTTTTGATTTGGCAGATCATTCAATTATGTAATCTTTTACTATTTCATTTTGGTTGAAGGGCATGATATGTTCTTAACATTCAAAAGCTTCTAAATGTCCCCTGACTATGTAAACTTAATTTAAACTGGTGGTGCTTTGGCACAGTGCGCAATACTGCTACCTCATAGCTTTAAGGGTAGAAGATCAATTCCCACCTTGGGATCATTCTGTGTTTAGGGTATATATTTTAATGGATCAGTGGCGTTTTTGACATTAACACTCTACTAGGGCTATAATATAATTTTTCTAAATGTATACAGATTTCTCTAACGTAAACATTAACATAGCTAACTAATAATGTTCATACATCTTTTGCTAAAGACTAGTGAAATATGCAAGTTTGTGCATCTTTCATGTCATAAAAAAAAAATCAATGGGGTCCTGGTGCCTGGTCTGTGTTGACTGGCATCAGACCATTGTGATATCCTCTGACAATGGCATCATCTTACAAAATACAGCAATGTAGATTTAAACGCAAGGTAAAGTGAGAGCCTGTCAACCACCTGCTGCTTAGGAAAATATACCTGACTAAACTGACACAGCAACTCCTCATGTTTAGTATCTGACAGCTTTGAGGTGAAAAGGAACAAGCCACAATAACATAGAAAAATCATGCATGCTACAAACTGCACACTGCAAAAAAAAAGATTTTCTACACCCTGTTCTTTCCACACCCGGATTATGTACTTCTTTGAAACAGAAACATCACACTGCTAGTTTCTTTTCCCTAAAGTGAAAGGGGCACATGTAAGCTTCCTTGGTGGAACTTTCAAAATCTCAGTGGTGGGTCTTCAGCCAGAAATAGTTGCGCAAAGCAGCACAAAGACTATTTCACACTTACAAATAACATTATTTTAAAGATAGGCAATTACATTGAGCATACAGTATAATAGAAAATTGAAAAAAGTTGCTTAAGAAGGAAAATCTGATTGTTGTAAATATTTCATAATTAGTTCAATTATTGTTGAAGCTTATTATTATTTTACACAACATCTGATGGGGCTGTACCCTACTGGCCCTTAACGGCCCTGTACCTGATACTCGGTTTCTTTCCCAAAGATGTAATTGACAGTTTACTTTCTTATTTGTAAACTGAACAAGTATGAAAATGTATGTAATTGGGAATTATATAGAACTAAGTTCTTGTCCAGAGTTAATAAATTTGGGATTGAGCCATCTCATAGCATTAAATATTTTTCAGTTCATATATGCTTGGGTAAAGTTGTAGCAGTCGAAATTGCTACGATTCACAACGTTTTTAGTGATGTGTTAGATACAGATTACATGTCAACCACAAACTGCTTGTGGCGCAGAAAGATTACATCGATGGTAAAATTAATTTATACAAAAAAAAATTATTTAGACAAATAGATTGGAGAATCAAAATGTAATAAATCAACTATATACATATCATACAAACTGAGCAACAATATTCTGATTCAGTAACCACACACCCTTTTCCCAACTGTGATGAGTGGCCGGGTCCCATGCCCGGCTGGGACGCCCCTGCTGCTTATGTTCCGGGGGAGCAACCATGGGCAGCTCAATACCTCCCTCGGGACGCTTGGTGGCAGCCTCCCTGGCAGTCGCTGATTCCCCAACCTCCCGCTGGGCTCCTTGGGAGATGGAGTCCTCCACAGTCTGCTTGGGACCCGGGGTGGATTCAACAACCGGGCTGGACGAGTCTTCGGCCCCACCCGGAAGTGCAATTGGGAGCAGGTGGTCAAACACCTGGAACACTTCTGGGTGGGCTATAAAAGGGGCCAGCCACCAACACTTGAGAGCCAGAGTCGGGAGGAGGAGGACTAAGCTTGAGGAGGAGTGGTGGTAAAAGAGAGAAAACTGTGTTGTGGGCCTTTTGTGTTGTTTGGGACTGTGTATTGCCTGTGGGTCACAGGGAAGACGTGCGCCCACAGGTGAAGAAAAATAAAAGTCTTTATTTGTTTTATATGTGCCTCCGTGTCCATCTGTGTTGGGTCAGGTGCCTATATAGCGCCTTTGTTACACAACATATACAGTATGCAAATAACACAATAAAACATAAACCCATAATATCTCACGTTGTCCACCCAGCTTTGTCTCTTCATAAAAGAAAAAAGTCCACAATGTTTTCAAGTCTTCAGAAATGCTATCCTAGAATAAAAGATTATTATTTGCTCGCTCAGTCTCGATCCTCTTAACTGTCGCATCCATTTCTTTCACTATCCCAGGAGCTCTTCGAGGTGGCCACCTCCAGACTGTGTAGGGTTTCAGCACTTGGCTGAGGCAATGTCTTTTGTGGCTTTGAGCAGCTCACACCTGTAACTTCTGCCATAAAGTTTTGGCTCTGTTTTCCTCTTCCTTTTCTGCCTTTTCATGTTTTTTTTTTTTAACAGTACATCTGCATCCGTTTCCATGGCACCCTCCTGGAAATCGCTGTAACCAACCCATACCTCACAAAGGTCCTCCCTATTGATGTATACCCAATACACCGATCTTAGGCCTTACAATGTTTTCTATATGTACTCAGACAGAGATAGGGTTCTCACTGGTAATAACAGAGCAGAGTGACAAAAGAAAAAACAGACATTGGGTGAGCAAGCTGGCTTAAAGAATAAAGGAAAAGTAGCAAGAGGAAGGAAAAAAAATGGAGGGCAGAAATACCTACAATCGGCAGAGGTCATCACTATTCAAGTGGTGTAGGTATTTGTATTGCTATGTGTTGTCCCCAAAGGTTGTACCGCTCCTCAGGAAACTTTCCTTGCCCCGAGACAGCACGATTATAAACTGAGCTGCTGATCCATAGAGCTGCAACTAAACAGAAAAAATAACTAAATAATCCAGAGTGCGAGTGACCAACACTACTTTCCTACTAACCCCACAAGTACAGAGCACACCAACAGAATCAAGGAGATAACTGTAATAAAATTATTATTGTAGATAACTCATTGCTTATACAAACCTACGTTGCAGTGCACCCCCACACTACAGATCACAAGACACTTGATTGAAAAATAGAAATACGCAAATAACAATTATGATAAGTGAGTGGAAAGTTCATTTGATTACATTTTTTTTTTCTTTAATGTTTGATATTGTGACGGTTATGCAAAGCTCGATAAAGGAAATTTCTAGGCTTGTCGAGCCCTCTCTCATGTAACACATGAAGCAGAAAAAAATTCTTTAGTCTTATTTGCTGTCCATGCATGAATCCTGGTTCACCTGATTCCTCCTGTAGTGGTTGTAGTTTCCCCAGTAATTTTGCAAACCTTCTCTGGCACTGTTCCTTGAGTTTTTTCTTCCCTTTCTGTCACTGTCCTTCACCCTTTCTGTATGGTCAGCCCCTAACCTGATAGATTCTATTGGCCCTCCAAGTCAGGTGCTCCATGTCAGGTAACACCTACATTCCTAATAACAGTTCAGTTTTTGTCCTTCTGCAATGATGGCATATGTACAACCTAGTATTGACACCACCCACACATGACAATTGTTACAAGGTGCTCCAGGACAAAATGCTAAATTGGAGTTATGACTGCTCATCAAGAAGCTCTACAGTGTGATGATCAGAATTTTTTGTAGAGCGATTCTAGAAAAGCTATGATTATACTATTTGGATAGCATATATATATTCAACTGGCAATATCACAGATTTAAAAAGGACAGAGCATGAGTTTCAGTATTTGTTTTCCATATCTCTCATCTGGAGTGTATGGAGATCCCTGAGTAATTGTCAGTGCAACCAATTTGAATTCTCAGTCAAATTGCATTGAAGAAGATGAGTCAAGGCAGCAACATCACTGGAAGAAACACAGATGCATTTCTTTAATTAAAATATTGATATGGGAATTGGAGAGGTGAGTCTATGGTGATTGACAAAGTCCCATTTTTATTCCAGTAACAAGATATTCAAGAGGTGGCCAAGCATATGTCATTTTTAACTTCTTTGCAGGAGAAGGTGAAGACATGAGGATTTATATGAAGACAGTAGAAACTGCCAGCAATAGGGTATCCTGTGCAATCCTATCATGTTTTAATATGATTTATTCATGCCACTGTTTTTATGCTGTCACAATAAACAGTATTGCATATTATTTTTTAATGTTATATTCCTGTTTTTTGATGAGGTAGATAATTAGTGGAGGACTCTACTGGGTCCTAATGCCCAAGCAATTTTACCAGAGAAAAGATAGCTGAACCATCCTTTGCTAAAATTTGTAGCCTTGAAGTTTTTAGAATAAGCATCTATTGCAATTGCATATCTGGATAGTATACTTTTCCCAATCTTCTATGAAAAAATTGCACCATCTATTTGAGAATGAACTCTTAATGTACAGCAATTTTCAACTGCTATTGTACAACATATTTTAGAATGGATTGAGATCTCAATTTGGTCTGGGTCAATACAGGTTCCTTAATGGCTTGAATCCTGTAAATCATTTTCATGCTGAAAGATGAAACATCAGCCCAGACCTAAACCACTTTCTGGCTGCTGCCAGTTTTCACTGTAATATTTCTTGATAATTAAGTGCTTGTTGTTTGTGTTCATATTTGATGAAAATTATTCCAAATTCAAATTTAGAGAAGCATCCCCATAGTTTTATAGCACTACGTAGAGCTTGCTAGCACCAGCCAAATACATATTTTTGCTCATTTCATTGTTTTTTTTTTTTTATTAACTTACTATCTTTAGAAGGAAGGCTCACTTTAGCCACACTAGTTAATGATTGTGAGACTGCCTTAGGCTTACTCTCCCTTTTTATAGGTTCACCTTTGGGACTGAAGCTGCTCATTTGAGCATGGAATGCTAGCTGCTACTGCTGCTGACTCAAACCTCATGTTATCTCCAACTGTAGCAAGGTTCAGCACTGTTACAGTGTGATGAAGACACACTAGGCTTCCTATAAATGATGTGATAAATACATTTCAAACTTTTGAAGCTACAAAATGAAAAATTTGGCCTTAAACATCCTCTACTTTCTACTTACCTGTGGTTCCACTGCAAGCTGGAAGTGGTGGAAAGTGCCTGTTTTATATTTATCACCTTTTTTCCAAATGTAAAGGATTCAGCTCCTTTACTTCCTGTATGGTTTGTGGGCCTGTATGGTCAAGCAGACTACCATCTGATTACCTGCGGCACAATGATTCATCCTACTTTATTTCTATACATGACATAAAGAGGATTTTTAAATGTCCACAAGGCATCTGGTAAAGATTGAAATTTCAGAGCATATTTTAAAAACCTGTAAAAACCAAATAGTGGACATGTTCAGTTAAATCCTTAATATTTCAATGAGAGAATCTGTTGTCCCTGCCTGCTTCAAAGGGAACACAATTATGTCTTTGCCTAAGTTAACAAAAGTGGACTGTTGGAACGACTATAGACCACTGGCACTCACTTGAAATGTGACAAAATGCTTTGAGAGTCTGGTACTGTGACACATTAAACAGAAAATTAGATAGTCATGATCACCTCCAGTTGACAAAATATCAAAATGACCCCAGAGAGGATGCCAATCCCTTACCCTTTATACAATCCTGGTATAAATGAATAATAAATACTGTTATGTCAGAGTCCTGTTTATGCACTATAGCTCAGAACTAAACATTGTTGCAACAGCAAAGATGAAACTCCACAATTTAGGACTTTAGTGCAACATCTGTAACTGTATTTTGGACTTCCTAACTACCAAACCATGACATGTGTGGAGTGGCAGCATCATATCCTTAATACAGGTACGCCATTGGGTAATGTACTGAGCCCCATTCTGCCCTCCCTGCTTACTTGTAACTGTGTGTCTAAACACAGCAGCAACTCCAAAAATGATGAGACAGCTTACAGAGAAGAAGAATACTTGTTGACATAGTGATGTCAGGGCAATAATCTCACCTTGAATGCCAAGTTGTCTTAAAAGCAAAGAACTGGCAATAGACCTAAGAAAGCAGAAGACAGAGCACAATTACTGTAAATCTACATTGGAGAGAAGGTTGTAGAAACATTAAGTACCTTGACATTGAGCACCTTTAAATATCTTGGAGTGACTATTACTGACGAACATAGGTGGCCACAGCACATTCCATCTCTTGCCAAAAAGATTCACCATTTTTCCATCTGTTCTCGTGAATCTATGCAGGCACAGAGAGGAGTCCCATCTTCACTAGCTGCCTTGCATCCTGCCACAAAATCTGCTTGGCTCAAGACTGTAAGGCAATGCAGAGGGAGATGAAGGCAGCACAGAATATTACCAGGATCATGATATGCCTTCTGACACAAGCAACACTCGCTGGCTTAGAATGGCAGTTTCACCCAATCAAAACACAGAACTCGTTAGAGCTCACCATTTTACTTTGACAGGTGAAAATTACAGTTTTTATTTCAAGACATTTTTCAAGGTGTTTGCAGCATCACTGAGATAAACAAATGAAGAAAAAAGTACATAAAGAAATAAGCAACAAAAACATATTTATGACACATTTCATTAATAATGCTCATATAAAAGTGTTTTTTTTTTCTTTTTTGTCACATTTCACAATACATTTGATGATTTGTGTATTTATTTTTTGTCTGAAATATTCCTCTGTACATTTATACTTTAATTTATTATTTACTTATATTAATGTCAACAGTTCTGAGGAGACATGCAATTAAGAATTTTGCTGTACTACATGTGCATGACAATAAACCTTGCTTGATTTAAGTGAAGATGTTATTGCCCCATGCTGTTTTTGAATTAATGCATAATGTTTTAAAAATGTCAAACATGCGTATTGGACATATGTGTTGACATTACAACTACTTCAACATAGTTATGAATTTCTCCAAAATGATGGGTTGTAACAAATGGACCAGCATCCCAGCCAAGATAGACTACTTTCCCATACCTAGCCTGGAGTCCAAAATAATGAATAGTCCAGAAAGGAAAAGCATTAGCACAGGCATCCCAACAGTAATGGGAGGGAATCACATGCCCAGTTGGGATGACAAAGGACAAAATGGTTGCAGCATCCCGACCTTGATAAGTAATAGACTCTTTCCTAGTCATTAAACCACATATATGGGACAATGGGAGACTGCATTTCACGTGCAGGTTGTTCCCCCATACACTGGGTGGCAGCTTTCCTTATGGAGAATCCCAGTATGGACATCCACAGGGCAGTATGGGAATTGTGGTCCCATAAGACTGCCCTGTTGGGTTCCTTGAGGGCTGCTGAGAGATCTGCCGGGAAGTGAAGGCTCAAGTTCTGCCTGATCAGGAAGTGCTTTACAGATACAAGCAGTTGGGACCAGAAGTACTTCTGGGTTGGCGCTTGAAAGGAAGCCCTCCACTTCATCCAGGGAGTTGGAGTTGGGAGAGGAGATGAACAACACTTGCCTGGAAGGAGTTGGAGAGAGAAGGAAATAAAGGGATTGTGCAGTGTTTAAAGAAACCTATTAAAGATGCACTGTTCAATAAATACTTGTTTTGAACCTGAGGACTTGTGTCTGTATAGTTGTGTCTGAGGTTTGGGGATGGGGTGCGTCTCCTAGTGGTCACTGGGTGGGAAGCTGACCAGCATGAACCTAAAATATTATTGACATGATGGTTAAGATTAATTAAATATATCACATAAACCAAATTAAACAAATGAAACATTCACTGAAAAATATTTAGTATTTAGAATTTTCTTATGATAGAAGATGTTAAAATCATGTTTTTATCAGAAAATGGATTTGATACTGGAAAAACAAGATAGATGCAATAAACTTAATAACATATGATATATTTCACTGTGCATTTAGTCCTCTTGATGAAATGTTCAAACAAATGTACAACAATTTCATTTCTTATATATGCTGTAGTGAATATCACAAAATTTGTCCAAAGGCTTCTTCTTCTTCTTTTGGCTACTCCCATTAGGGGTTGCCACAAGGGATTATCTTGTTTCATATCTTCTTGTCCTCTACATCTTGCTCTGCCACACCCACCACCTGCATGTCCTCTCTCACCACATCCATAAACCTCCTCTTAGGCCTTCCTCTTACTTGACAGCTCTATCCTTAACATTCTTCTCCCAATATACCCAGGATCTCTCCTCTGCACATGTCCAAACCAACACAATCTCTCCTCTCCGACTTTGTCTCCCAACCATCCAACCTGACCTGACCCTCTAATGTGCTCATATCTAATCCTGTCCATCCTCGTCACACCCAATGCAAATCTTAGCAATCTTTAACTCTGCTACCTCCACCTCTGTCTCCTGCTTTCTGGTCAGTGCCACCTTATCCAACCCATATAACATAGCAGGTCTCACTACCGTCCTGTAGACCTTCCCTTTCACTCTTGCTGATACCCGTCTGTCACAAATTACTCCTGTCACTCTTCTCCACCCATTCGACCCTGCCTGCACTCTCTTTTTCACCTCTCTTCCACAATCCCCATTACTCTGTACTGTACCAAGTATTTAAACTCATCCACCTTCACCAAATCTACTCCTTGCATCCTTACCATTCCACTGACCTCCCTCTCATTTACACACACGTATTCTGTCCTGTTCCTACTGACCTTCATTCCTCTCCTCTCCAGAGCATATCTCTACCTCTCCAGGGTCTACTCAACCTGCTCCCTACTATCGCTACAGATCACAATGCCATCAGCAAACATCATAGTCCACAGGGACTCCTGTCTAATCTCATCTGTCAACCTGTCCACCATCACTGCAAATAAGAAAGGGCTCAGAGCCGATCCCTGATGTAATCCTACCTCCAACTTGAATGCATCCGTCACTCCTATCACAGACCTCACCACTGTCACACTTCCCCTCTTACATACTTTTCTGCCACTCCTGACTTCCTCATACACTTATTGTGTGATGCATGCTTTGTTGACCATCCATTGCCAGCTGGTTCACTAAATGGATGGAAAGATGGATCTGTAGAATTTTGTTCTAACTTTGACAATATTTGGCAAAAAACACTTTAATCAGTTCAAATGATATATGGTGATACAAAACCTTTAAACTTGTAAAAAAAATCTATGTGATGAATAATCTTTATGTATATGCCTTATATTAGTATAAGACATTTTAATCAGATAGAATAAAATTATTAGTTTGTGGACCATATATGTGACATCCTTTTACAAGTATTATTGCAATGTGTTTTGTATGTTGTAATTTCAATTCATATTTATGTTCTTAAAAAATACATATCTCCCCATATCCAAAAGACATACTATAGGCTAGAAGGACCAAAGACTCAAAATTGGCTTTGGGACAGTGACTGTGCCCTTTGATGTGTAGATGTCCTATCCAGGGTTGGTCCCTGCACCCAATGCCCAGCTAGACTGGCTCCTGGCAAAACTGTACTTAAATAAGTGGGTTTTTGAGATGATTGAATGTAGTAATGCAGGTCTTCATCTCTCACATTAACTTTTTAAATACAACTTTCATTTGAAGTACAGTGTTGTTTTGTTGCCAAATATTAATTGTTCATTGTCAGACCTACCAACTAGGGCAAGATGTATGAAAACAGTTATTCATTAATAGGGTTGCATGAACATTTTTTTTTGCAGAAGCCACACAACAGAATTTTTCTGAAAACAACAAATAACAACCATGCACCTACAGGGCCAGAAAGAAACACTCAACTGTCTAGAGTGACTTATAATTATGCTGCCTAAACCAGGTTCAGAGCTCAGGCAGGTCTCTGTATTTGTTTATGCTATTTGAGCACAAAGAGCAAAGCCTTCAGTTTAAAAGTGTGACTAACACTAAAATCTTGATCAATTTTTAAGATAACTTGAAGAAACGCATTTGCTGCCAGGTACGCTTTGACCCTAATTTATAAAGTGATTGCAGACTTAAGCATATAAACTGAGAATAAACAAAAATATATGACAAATTTAGCATCTCTTAGTAAAGAATCTTGGCTAAGAATCTTAACCCAATAATCATTAGCCCAATCTTCATAATAAAGATTGCAAACTAACTGAAGACAATGTGCCTTCACATCTCTGCACAATTAAAATTTAACAAAAATATGCCCACCATCATTGAGAGAGTGAGATGCCCACATGCCAACATATTTGGAAAAGGATACACCTTCAGACTGCTCTGTCAATTTTAATAATTCAACAAGAAAGTCATCAGAGTGCAACCCTAAAAAACCCTGAATCATATTAGTGAGCGAAATCCATATTATTTCAGTGCAGAAAGCCATTAGGGCATCATTTTAAAACAGAGGCATAGCAACAAAATACTAGTGCTGTTTCCATTAGTATTTTCGATTGTGCTTAATCACCTCATAACCAAAGGGGGAAAAAAAAAAACATTTTATAGATTATTGAAAACCGTCAAGTTTAAAGCACAACAGTTGGATTAAAACACCCAAGCACTGTATATCTTTTAGCCTTTTTCAAATATATAACATACATGAACCAGTATCTTTCTAATGAAAGAGAGAACAATAAACAATAAGAAGTAAAAAAGCATTTTATTTTCCTTTTCTTTTCCAGAGCAGAGCATTTCTGAATCTCTGATGAAGCTGCTGCCTGTCAGTTCTTCCTGTTATGAGCTCATTATGCTATCATATCACACAAGCAGAGCTTGGTGTGAGGAAAACATACTGTATCTATTTAAACTTCAAACACCACATACAGTCACTGGATATCCCTCAGCAGCAGCAGCTACAGCTTACAGCACACAGGTTCTGTAGCTTTCAAACTTAAAAGTTATTCATTGACATTATTATTTTGTGCTTTCTGTTTTTAGAAGGGTCATTCATGAAAATGCTGGCCTCCTTTTGCCTGTATACAATTTGTGGCTTTTTAGTCCTTGACCTTCAGCTGCCTTTATAATTTATTCTGTGTTATTTAATATAACTCCTTTCATATGATATAACACTACAACACACTTCACAAGGGAGACAAGAATAAAGCCCCACACAAAAATGAATATGGTGCAAGAACACTGGATACAAGAAAAAAGTAAAACAAACAGAACTGAGGATTCTTTAAAAGTAAGAATGAACTCATAGTTCATGAGATGAGACTTTTCAACAGACAGAACTCAGAAGGTAAACAGTTGTCTGTCTGACTTGCTTTCCTCATCTACAGGGTCCCATTAAGTGTGTTCATTCACCTCTTTTGTATATCCTCTACACTAATGGTTGCTGTAGTAAATTTGAAATCAGGTTCATCTTAAAATATGCTGACTCAGTAGTTTTAAGTCTACTGAATAAAAAAGAAACCAGTCATGGTCCAGTAGTTGGTGATTTTGGTGAGATGTGTCTATTCTACACCTAAACATTACAAAACCTAAATAACTAACAATCAGTTTTAGAAGAAACACTATTCACCCACAATAAACATTCATCAAAGTCCATGCAGTGCAGACTGTTGATAGTTACAAATATCTGAGGACATCCATAGACTCAAAACTGACTTTTAATGAAAATACATAATAAATCTACAAAAAGTGATGGAAGCAGTGCCTCTGCTTTTAGGCAAGCTTAGTCATTTTAGTCTGAGCCCTACCATTATGTCACTCTTTTATAAACCTTGCATTAAGTCTGTTTTTACTTATTTTCCACTGGTCTGGTTAGGAAATCTTAATGTCGGTAACAAAAGCATAATATATCAAATTGCAAAATAATAACTACAGTCAAATCTGACAGAGTTGTTTAATAAGCTTGTATTATGGAAAGCAGAGTGTATTCTGTCAGACGGGACTCAGCCACTACATTCTCAATTTCAGTTTTACCCATTAAGTCACAGGTTCAAAGTTTCAAAGATAAAAAGCATCCAGTTCAAACACTCTTTGATCCCAACTAGTATTAATCCTTTAATTCAGTTCAATTTTTACAAAAATTTTTTTATTTAAATTATAGGAGAATGACATTTGCATCAATCATTAGGTAAGCCAAAATGTTGGTTTAACCTTTATTTGCAATATGTTTGATCTAATGTTTCACATAAGTGTTATGTTCACTGTTAAATTTATTTGTACTAAGTTCATGTTTGAATTTTTAACGACTGTGTTCTTTGTGATGTGTTTTTAATATTGTGCTTTTGTCTCTCTGTAAAATCTGCTGACAAATCACATTTCCATCTTGGGGCAATAAAACTGAATTGACTTGAATTGAGATTGATAGAAGAAGATGCAGAAGAGTCATTCTGTAAATAAATAGTTTCATGCAAAGGCAATTAAAATTGAAAAGAGGCAAGTATCATTTTTCAGTGTAATATAAATGGAACTTCACAGGCAGACTTGGGAAGTAAGGTCCAGCAATTAGAAGCCACAAATCTAAATGAACATTCACTGTGAGCTGCATAAGGAATCTTTGGAACAGTGGGAAGGCCAGCATGTGAATGTTATGGTACCAGTTGGTCAGGATGAAGTTAGCAATGCAATGGGACGGTTATCGAGAATTAACCACATTGTATGGCAGCGTTGAGAGCAGGTAGAATTAATTTATCTAAAAGGACAAACTGTAATTAATGAACTGGGAAATGAAGTACCCAGAGATAGTTTATGAAGGAAAACTCAAAACACTATGCAGGAGTCTGAACCAGAAAGACTAATATTACCTTTTGCCAAAACCAAAAACACATAATGAGAATCAGCAGTTGAGAAAACAAACAGACTTTTGACTACCTTGTGATCCTTTCCCCAAATAAATGAAGTTTGTGAGTCATTTGTTTGCATTGGATTTCAACAATAATGTGTCGCCACAGTAGCTAATGCAATTGTGATGGTCACACTCAATGCTGTTGCTGAAACTTTTCATTGGCAAATACAGTAGGACCATTGCCATACAAAAGTTGAGCTGAATAGAGATCCCCCAAGAAACAATTTTAGTGTTTAGCTTTTTGAAGCTATACCATAAAAAAACTCACACTGTTCCACTCCATCTGAACTAGTGTGGTGCTGAGGTGTCACCCATTGCATGACTGCACTCGGGTCCTAATCTGGATCTTGAGTTGGTTTGTTGTGTGGTGGGTGTGGCAATGTGCTGTATTAGAGTGTGCTCCTAACCTCCTCCTCCTCCTCCAGTATCATTGAAAGATTTACTTGTGGTATAAATCTTTCCTTTTAAAATCAAACCATTCAGAAGAAGGGTAGGATTAGAGAACGTGAGTTTTTTTTTTTTTTTTACGTGCACTATGTTTCTTTTTTCCTTTTGGAGGTTCCACATTGCTTTATCTCAAATATTCTACTGCATATTGGTAGATGTTGCTTCATAAATCTCTACACTGTAGACTCTATGCAAGTAGAGGCATTCTGGAAGTTTCAAAAACTGGGCAGGATGGGGTAGTGATTAAAATATAAAGCTTTTACTTAAATTATAACAGTCTCTTCCTGCAGAATGTGGGTATGACACTTTAATTATTTGTTTCATATCTGTACTACATGGTGTACCAAATCAGACAAAACAAGAGAAAGGTTTGGGATTTCACCCCATATATTACAGTATAAATACTGCTGTGAAGCAAACAGCAATTATGTCTAGTAGTTTCAAAAGAACGAGTCCAAAACGGGACTGCTGAGTCTGGAAAGTTGGAGGTTTTTATAGCCGGAAGGAAGGAAGAGGCAGGTCTTTGGAGATGTAGCAGGAAGTGACATCAGGATCTGGGTTGTGACCGGAAATACTATCTGTGGAGGAACTGGAGAAAAGATTAGGTGGGTTTTGTGGTTCTGCAGGGAGAGGAGAAAAGTCATTGGTACACTTTGCCAACCCCCTATCCGGTCCAGTATGTTTGATTAAGTCCCTTGACTGCCTACTTTGTGCATGTGTGTGACAATGGTTACATGATTTCCCATCTTAAAATATAATATATGACTGCAATTGAAAGCTATTGTAAAAGCTCTAACAATGCATTAGCAATACATTTGAGCTAGCATTTATATTTCATAAAAGAGTACATTTTTTACCTTCAATACATAGAAACTGCATAACCAACTAATTTAAATAGAAAGAAATTCATATGGTGTATTTATTTTACTAAGAAAATGATTCTTTAGCTGATGCTGTGAGGCAATTGAGTCCAAATTTTGAGTAGCTTTGGATTCTGCGGACTGGTAATTCCAGCACTTACAATAAAGTAGACTAGGAGTTGGGATGATCTCCCACAAGCTAAATTGATTTAAATATATGCAGTCTTGAAGACTACTTCAGGGTGTAGTCATGTCTTATATTCATATTTAAATAAGCATATGATTGGATTGCTTACAAATTTTAATGTATACAATTACCTACAGTAGTTAAGGAGACCGCTCTGCATATATTGGAAAAAAAAAAATTTGTCTTTTTCCTTATTCATGAAGGTCTTTGGTTTGCTGCTGTCATTTTCTGGAGTCATTAATTTTTTGGTGATTGACACAATTTAAAGTTTGCGGTAAATGTTTAAAAACATATTAAGAAAATAGAATATATGATTTAACAAACCAGCCTCCATTTTGGAGCTGGTCCCAAGCTTGTATCAAGGAGAGGTTTTTGTCAGAAAAGGTATCTGGTCATAAAAATCACACCAAAACCTATAAAACATCTACCCCGCAAGAAGTTGGAAAAGATAATGAAGAAGAAGAAGAAGAAGAAGAAGAAGAAGAAGAATATATGACTTAACAATCATCTCTGCTGGTCTGGCTGGGAACTCTGTGCACATCTGGCTTCAGCTTCTTGACTTTCTTTCTTGTTTGTTGATCTGTTGTCTCAATTGACTTTCGTTATTTTCAAAAATTTCATTCTAAGAGCTTAACTATTTGTTTGGAAAATTCTGTTGTTTATTTTGTCAAACTGGCTTCATTCAACTTCAAGGCTCTGATTATCTGCAAGCTCCTCCACCTGTTGTGGTCTGCTGTTGGCTTTTCAACAGTAATCCCTGGTTGGGCCTTGGAGCAGGTATTGTGGCTGATCCAGTGTATAGAAAAGGTTTAGATCTGTGAGATCAAGCAGATTCAACTGAGCATTTGTAGATCCTTACTATGGATCTTTTAAAACTGCCTGACAATCCTGCTGCACAACTGATATAGTGATAACACCAACAAATTTGTCTGGTTACCTTGTGTACTATTATTGGATTACAGTTTATGCTCTGTTTACCTGTGATTCACAAACTGCTGGAGACTGATAGAAATGCTGAAGAAATACTGTAGTCAGCTTCTGAACCCTTGCTGATCAATGGCCACAACAAGTCATCCCCACTGTTTTTAATTTGGCCCCATTTCTAAGGGTTCTTCAGCATTCACGTTATGTTCATAATGGATCTTGATGTCATTAGACAGTGTATTACACTTACAACAGCAACAGTAACTGTTTTTGGTCAAATTCCCATTTGAATGATAAAAGCAGGTATGCACCGTTTTGTGAATTTCACTTCTCCTTTCCCACTTGTAAAACTGCCTAATGTGCTAATTCTTTGACTACCTTTAAAACAGCTTTTTAAAATATCCGTTCTGTTAACAATAAGGCTTTACATATTCACAAGCTGGACATATTGTGTTTGACTAATGACTAATCATGAATCAAGACGCGGTGGTGGTATTGCTGTGATTTATAGGACAGATGTTACAGTAAAATACATTTGTTAGCATCCTTGCTATCCTTTGAATATCTTGTGATCCAGTTATTAGGCTTGCAACCTCTCACTGTTATTACAGTGTATTGTTCCCCCAAACCATGTTAAAGCTGAACTGACATCATTCCTTTTTTCAGCTGCTGCCCTTTTTCCAAATATTTTATTGGGTGGTGCCTTTAATATTCACATTGACTGTCAAAGGTGTCCTTCGGCTGCTTACTTTTTATCTGCTTTGTTCAGTTATTGTAAAGGACACACACTTAATCTGGTGTGCTGCTCTGGATCAGCTCCTTCTGATTTTACTGCTCTTGATTTTCCTATCTCTGACCATAAATCTATTACTTTCAATGCATCGACTTAGTTATGTAAGACAAATCATACCTGTGTTGTTTCTTTTCGTCATTAGAAAAATCTTCAACCATCTGTTCTTGGTTCTCTTAAAATTTATTTTATTTTCCTGATTCTCATTCTTCCACCAGTGAATTAACTGCATGTTATATAAACTATTTATCACATTGTGTAGATGCTCTAGCTCTTGTTCACACATGGACAGTTTTTTTAAGCACTGTGCACCATGGCATTCAACAGAGTTGTATCTTATAAAATCAGCTGGGCATCGATTGGAACACATTTCTAAAAGAACTGGCCTGCTGTACACATTCAAGCATATGCAGGCCATCTTATTACATCAAGATGCACTATCAATGGTCAGATCTGCTTATTATCCTACTATCATTAGTACTGGTCAAGGAAATCCCAAGGTTCTTTTTTGAACAGTTAATAAGGCTTCTACGTATTCACTGTAGTTCTCCTTTTAGTGCCTCTTCAGACATTTGTTGTTCTTTTTTAAAATTTTTCCAATCTAAAATAATTTGAATTCATCAGCAACTCAGCACTACACAACTGCCTTCACATACATCTTGAAAGAGTACTACCTGTCCTGTCACAACTTATTTATCAGGTTTCTCACTAGTTAATAATATTTTGAGATCAGAGATGAGCCATATATCTAATTCATATACATGTAGACTGGATCCTATTCCCACTGCCTTAGTCAAAGCTTGTTTGCCTCCAATCGTTCCTCTTTTGACTGCTGTTGTTAATTCTGATGAAGTCTCTGTTCATCTTAAAATTGCTGCTGTTACCCCACATATCTAGAATGCTGGTAGTAATCCTAACGATTTCAGCAATTATCAACCTATTTTCAATCTTCCTTTTCTTGCCAAAATTTTACAACATGTTGTTGCTCCCCAACTACAGGTACATTAAAACATTAATAAATATTTTTGAACCTTTTCAGTCAGGTTTCAGCTTTGGTTAGAGGGACAAATGATCTGCATCAGGCTGCTGATTCTGGATTACTAAGCATTCTTATTCTTCTTGATCTTAGTCTGGCATTTCATACTACTTCTCACACATTATTATTGAAATGCATGTCTTCAGTGGGTATAACTAATACTGCTTATTCATGGTTTCAGTCTTACTTAACTATTAGATTTCAGCTTATTTAAACGAATAACTGTATTTCTCACAATTCATCACTGCCCCTTGATGTGTCACAGGGTACAGTACTGGACCCCTTGCTTTTTATCATGTACCTCCTCTCCCTTTGTTCAATTATGCCTCATCATTGTATTCAAATTCATTGCTATGCTGACAACCTCCAGCTTTTAAAACAAAACCATTTCAGCCTTGTTCTCTAACTTCTTTGGTTAGTTGTTTCAATAATATTAAGATTAATCAGATGATACACAATCTAATTTTAATAGTGCAATGTCTGAAATTTTCCTCGTTGGCTCTAAATACACCCTTTCAATATTTGAAAATGTCACCATCTGTATTAATAACACCCCTATTCCTTTAGGCCCCCAAGTCAAGAGTCTGAGTGTTGTTTTTGACAGAACCCTCCATTTTCAATATCATATTAACACAATATTCTGTGCTTCTACTTATCACCTTCATAATATATCAAGACTTCGGCTTTCACTGTTCTACCGTTCTGCTGAGAAGCTAATTCATGCAATCGTCATATCAAGGCTAGACTACTGTAATGCTTTAGTGTCTTGTTTCCCAGATAAACTTGTAAGCAAGCTGCAGTTAGTTTAAAATTCTGCTGCATACTTATTGAGTTAAACTAAGGCTCATAATCACATTACACTTTTTCTATACTTCATTGGCTTACAGTTAAGTACCATATGAAATTAAAAATTAAAGATCACATTTACAGAGCACTCCATGATCTGGTTTCCACTTGTTTAAAAGATCATCTTAAAGATTATATAATGACTTTCTTAATGCGCTCTTCTTCTTCTGCCCTTCTTGTTGTCCCTTCAGTCTGCCTGTCGTCCATAGGAGGTCAAGTTTTTCAGGTATGCTGTTTCTTAGCTCTGGAACTCCCTCCATCATTGTTTCTGGATTCCTAATTCAGCTTCTTTACTTATAAACACCTTAAATCTCATTTTTTTAATTGCCTTTCCAGAGATGTAGATTTTGTCTTATTTAAATTGTTCTGATTATGTGTTTTATTGTATTTTTGTATATGCATGTTTTATTTATTATTTATTTATTTACTTAATTGTACTGTTTTATGGTTTTATTTTGTAATGTGTCCCTCGATGTCTAGAAATGCACAATTAAATAAAATGATTTATTATCATTATTATTATTATTATTATTATTGCAGTATTTTAAGAAGGGTATAAAACTATTGCAGCCTGCAGTGCATTTAAATTAATTCCTTGTATATCTGGCGTGGTTAGGAGTACTATTAAATCCTTCTCATTTTAAAACTTTTGTTATGTATTGGAAATAGCCAACCATGTCCTCATTAGTATTTTCTTGAGAATTCACTTAAAGAATGTTTGCCTTAAGCGATTAAGGAACTTTGCTTTCCTTTCCTTATTTTACTGTGAAATGGGAGCTGTGATATTCTGGCCCAAGCTTAAAGGGACATGAACTACCACTAATGTTGAAGGGGAAACACGTACAACAGCAATATGTAAAGCCATTCAGTTTATTTTATGTCATTTAAATACAAAATTCTTGACCTATGCAGAATACCTGCCATTTTAACAATCATCTTTGATCTGAATATGATATTCTTGGACCTCATTTTTTCTCATCTCACTTTAGCTATTCATGCAGCAGTATTAGTTAAAAAATTGAACAGAAAGGTAAGTGCATAAGAATACATAAAACTAATGAAATAAGGAAATGATAGGCCACGCAGGAGTTTGAAAGAAATAAATACAGTAGATAAATCTTGGAATTAATATAAGATGCCATTGCTTATGCAGGTGTTGAAGTGGCAGTTGTAACTATTATAGCATTAGAGTTCTTTATATACTGTAACCTGTTGTGACTCCAGTCCAAAAAAGCAGGAGGAACATCAGTACTACAATAGGCCAATTGTGGTGTAAAAATAGATAAAATGAAGCCTATGTAAATTTTTCAAGTAAAGTAACATTGTTTTACTCATATTTTTGGTTTGAAATTCAAAGGTGTGTGAAGACTGTATAATGAGATTGGTAGCACCGAATACTCATGTTCAACATCTGCATATAATCTCCATTTATGGCACTGAAAGAATGAACTATCTAGAAACTCCACTAATAATATTGTATTATGATAAACAGTTTGAAAAGTGGGAACAACTAAGAAGATAATCACATTGATTCATGATACCTATCTTGTCTAATATTAAGGATTAAAATAATGTTGCAGCACTTAATATTACTGCATTTGTATATATTTTATTTATATACACAGTAAATCATCCCCATGGGAAGTTTGGTTTCATTGGAAATATCAGGTGACACAACAAATGTTTCTTTTAGGTCATGCTGTTCCTTTAAAAGATTGACATGTGGTATTTAAAATGGTTTATGCCATTCAGTCATCATAATTTTGTAATTTCCAGGACCCTACCACTTAGCTAAAAGCCTGTAAGAATCAGTCAAGACAAAAGGAAGTGCAGAGTGTACTTTATGAAATTCATTAAGTTTATGCTCCTTATCCTATGAACATTTTTGTGCTTCTTGTTCTCACTGCATATCTTCTTTTGTAATTGAGGATAATTCAGGCAATTTTTCTTGTAAACTGATTACTTAATTAGCCAATTTAAATTTTTGATCATTTACAAGACTGCTTTCCCAAACTTCCTTTAAAAAGATCCAAAATACAAAAAGCATTTCAAACAGACTTAACCATTTACATGCATGTGGAGAGTAATTTACAGCAAACATAAGAAATGGTAGGGCGGCACGGTGGCACAGTGGGTAGTGCTGCTGCCTCGCAGTTGGGAGACCTGGGGACCTGGGTTTGCTTCCCGGGTCCTCCCTGCGTGGAGTTTGCATGTTCTCCCCATGTCTGCGTGGGTTTCCTCCCACAGTCCAAAGACATGCAGGTTAGGTGGATTGGCGATTCTAAATTGGCCCTAGTGTGTATGTGGGTGTGTTTGTGTGTGTCCTGCGGTGGGTTGGCACCCTGCCCGGGATTGGTTCCTGCCTTGTGCCCTGTGTTGGCTGGGATTGGCTCCAGCAGACCCCCATGACCCTGTGTTCGGATTCAGCGGGTTGGAAAATGGATGGATGGATGGATGGATAAGAAATGGTAACAAAGTGTCCCAGGTTTTTGGATCCTATTAAGCAACACACCTAATCATTTGTTTCAAGTTTTATTATATCTTTCAGTCAACCTATTATTTTGTGGCTGACAAACTTAGTTGTACTTAGCTTTTTACAGCTAGAGTTTTATACAAATCCTTCATGAGTTTCAAACTACAAGGTGTACCTTGATCTGTCAAAATCTCATGAAGTACTCTCATGCAAAGAAAATAACAACAACATTTATTTACATCAGACACTTTCATACAAACAATGAAGTTCAAAGTTCAGTTACTATACAAAGATAATTTTCAATGTCCATTACTACTAACAAAATTCAAAAGCATCTTCTTCAGAGCTGCTTCACTGGAGGGGGATTGGAAGGCAAAAGACAGAAACACCCTCCTGGGGAAAGACTTTATAGTGAGAAATGAGACTTACGTGTTAATGCTGTTGGTGTTCAGTTGATCCCACATGTTTCTAATCTTGTAACTAAACCATTCCTAGAGAGTGAAAACGTAACTTTCTCTACTGCATTCGTCACAATGTATACAAACATAAACAAATATTTACATAGGGTAGTGGCCGATTAGCTGTTGAGGTGGGTAGGTGGGTCCAGGGACAAAATTGAGAGTGGTGAGATGTTTAAAGTAAGGACGCACTTTTCGGGGAATGAAGGAAGGTGGACAGAGTTCGAGTGCAGTGGGAGTTAAATAGGAGCTGGCACAAGGAAGGTGGTCCTTCTTCTGAAGAAGTGAGTTGTCAAGGAGAATGAGACCTATCAGTTAGGACATTAAAGAATTTATCAGGCATTTCCTGTGGCCAAACAAAAGAATGGTTTAGCTTACATCTGGAGTTGTTGTTTTGTTGGATTGATATAATATTTCCTCAAGTCGGTGTGTGTGTGTCGTTAATGCTGTTCCATTGGTCACTACAATATATAACCATATACAACATGTTAAACCTCAACACAAGAATGAATATTTTTTAAAAATCTAAGTGTTCAACACTTTGGAAAGAAATATCCCACACTTTAAATCAATTCAAATATGTAAGAAAGTTAATTCACAACAGAAAAAAAAACTACATATATCAATAATAATAATAATTTTAAAAAATATATATATATATATTAATTGGCATGCTTTGCTGAAGCTTATTTGGGTTACACAAATCAGCACATTTCTCACAGCATCTACTGGCACCTTAGCCTTGCTCCACATAAAAATCCTTGTCAAACACGGGACACTCACAGTGCAGCTCTGGTAAGGTTAATACACTTGTTTGTGCGTGATCTATTCAATGTCCTATTTACTTTGCTTTTAGCTAAGAAATGCAATGAGCTAGCATTCCACCACGTTTGTACTCACTGAGATCTTTCAAAGATTAATTTTCCCATGCTTATTCATAAAATCAAATGAACCTGTTCAATGTCTCCTCACACTTCACAGTCACACAGAGTATAAGTAATTTCCTAAATAGATACTTGCAGAGAAGAACTTCGATTACATTTTTCAGTAATATTAGCCACATTGACCAATCAAATTAATTTACATGTCACTTATTCAAAAAAAAAACAAAATTACCTAATTTTGCTTAGCCTCTTTTTTGATTTTTTAAAAATTATAACCATGGTAAACATAGAATTATTAACTATGGAGAATTATTAAGCTCACCAGGGTATTTAACTAGTAAAACATCCATCCATCCATTTTCCAACCCGCTGAATCCGAACACAGGGTCACGGGGGTCTGCCGGAGCCAATCCCAGCCAACACAGGGCACAAGGCAGGAACCAATCCCGGGCAGGGTGCCAACCCACCGCAGACTAGTAAAACACTACACTTGTATTTTTTTTAAGTGCCTCGGCAATAATTGCAGCAGCTGGCTGCTCAAATGGTGTGAGCTCCGGATTTCCAATACCTTCATCTTGACACTCAGACATTGGGATGCAACTCACCTTTTCACGTCGACTTTGATATCTGCCCACTTCTTTTTTATTTCAGGGCACTATGCGACTTTCTGAACATGAACTTTTGAGTGTCTCCACCACGATGTGCAGTTTCCTTTTGTTGCTTGTACCACTGCTTAAGCCACCAAAGAGTAAATTTGTTCTTGCCTCCACTTCACTGAGCAGGCCCTCCATTTTGCATTCACTGAAATTCTTCTTTTTAACACCTGCTTGTGCCATTGTCTTTTAACAAAACGCTAAATGGAAGGGGCTATTTGTATTGATTTGCATGTTCAAATAGATGAAATTCAGGCTGGAATCGGGGTGTGGCTGTAGGCTCGTGCATGTGCATTAAAATTCACGTTGACTGGAAATTAAAAAGGGAAAGCGTAGAACTTTACTCATGCAGAGTTTTATGCATCTGAATTTTTTTGTGCATACGTATATTTCTAGTTTTGTCTGTATGACTTGTTTAGTGTGAATTCTATGCAAGGTGTTATACATGAGGCCCCTGATCATGAATCTCATATGATGTCATAATTTTTGGGATCAAAAGAATACTGCAGTTTTAACTCTGCTTCTTTAGCCCAGCATTGAACCACTTTCTTACTGGATCCTAATGCTTTAGTTCATGCTTCTCAATAGGAGTATTATACTTGTTATGTTAATATACTTGTCAAGACTGTGACATGGAAAAAATCCTGATTTTTGTCAGAATGGTTACAAACATTTGATTTTTCATCACTGAAGTTTATAGCTTTGCTGATTGCATAAGGTACGGTACTGTGCAAAAGTTTTAGGCAGGTGTGAAAAAATGCTGTAAACAAATAATGCTTTCAGAAATATAAACAATGATTGTTTATTGTTATCAATTTACAAAATGCAAAGTGAGCGAACAAAAGAAAAATCGAAATCAAATCAATATTTGGTGTTACTACCTTTTGCCTTCAAACCAGCATCAATTCTTATAGGTACACTTGCACAAAGTCAGGGATTTTGTAGGATTATAGTCAGGTGTATGATCAACCAATTATAGCAAACAGGTGCTAATGATCATCAATGTCACACGTAGGTTGAAACACAGTCATTAACTGAAATAGAAACAGCTGTGTAGGAGGCTTAAAACTGGGTGAGGAACAGTCAAACTCTGCTACCAAGGTGAGTTTGTGGAAGACAGTTTCATGTCATGGCAAGATTGAACACAGCAACAAGACACAAGGTAGTTCTACTGCATCAGCAAGGTCTCTCCCAGACAAAAATTTCAAAGCAGACTGGGGTTTCAAGATATGCTGTTCAAGCTCTTTTGAAGAAGCACAAAGAAATGGGCAACGTTGAGGATCATAGACGCAGTGGTCGGCCAAGGAAACTTAGTGCAGCAGATGAAAGACACATCACGCTTATTACCCTTCGAAATCGGAAGATGTCCAGCAGTGCCATCAGCTCAGAACTGGCAGAAACCAGTGGGACCCAGGTACACCAATCTACTGTCCGGAGAAGTCTGGCCAGAAGTGGTCTTCATGGAAGAGTTGCAGCCAAAAAGCCATACCTCCGACGTGGAAACAAGGCCAAGCGACTCAAGTATGCATGAAAACATAGGAACTGGGGTGAATAAAAATGGCAGCAGGTGCTCTGGACTGATGAGTCAAAATTTGAATTATTTGGCTGTAGCAGAAGGCAGTTTGTTCGTCAAAGGGCTGGAGAGTGGTACAATAATGAGTGTCTGCAGGCAACAGTGAAGCATGGTGGAGGTTCCTTGAACATTTGGGGCTGCATTTCTGCAAATGGAGTTGGAGATTTGGTCAGGATTAATGGTGTTCTCAATGCTGAGAAATACAGGCAGATACTTATCCATCATGCAATACCATCAGGGAGGCATATGATTGGCCCCAAATTTATTCTGCAGCAGGACAACGACCCCAAACATACAGTCAAAGTCATTAAGAACTATCTTCAGCGTAAAGAAGAACAAGAAGTCCTGGAAGTGATGGTATGGCCCCCACAGAGCCCTGATCTCAACATCATTGAGTGTGCCTGGGATTACATGAAGAGACAGAATGATGTGAGGAAGCCTACATCCACAGAAGATCTGTGGTTAGTTCTCCAAGATGTTTGGAACAATCTACCAGCCGAGTTCCTTCAAAAACTGTGTGCAAGTGTACCTAGAAGAATTGATGCTGTTTTGAAGGCAAAGGGTGGTCACACCAAATATTGATTTGATTTACGATTTCTCTTTTGTTCATTCACTGCATTTTGTTGATTGATGAAAATAAATGATTAACACTTAAATTTTTGAAAGCATTCTTTGTTTACAGCATTTTTTTCCCAGCTGCCTAAAACTTTTGAACAGTACTGTACTGTATATTAGTATATAAAATGTACCTCTGTGCTTATTTATTATTAATAACAGTAAAAGCCTACAAGCTTTCTATGAATGAAATATGTTTCTAGTTAACTCCCAAATATCTTTGGTTAGCAGTCGAGGAAGGCATAAAGAATAATTAAAAGCAAACCCATTTTCTGCTATACTGTACATTTTAAATGGCACTTCATAAAAAGATAAATCATTTACAAGTGAAGGAGGGTCCAGGCTGGCTAAATGCTCAGCTTGGAGTCAGTTTAATCTTGCAACAGTAAGTTTGGCTACTTAGCAGATAATAAATAAAGCTAACATTATATCTATTAGAACTAAATTAACAGAATTTTTGAGTGTTACTATAAAAAATTAGACTAGGGGATAGCTTTGCACTGCAGTGATTGCAAAAAATAATTGAACATTAATTAAATTGCATATACAGTGGTGTGAAAAACTATTTGCCCCCTTCCTGATTTCTTATTCTTTTGCATGTTTGTCACACAAAATGTTTCTGATCATCAAACACATTTAACCATTAGTCAAATATAACACAAGTAAACACAAAATGCAGTTTTTAAATGATGGTGTTTATTATTTAGGGAGAAAAAAAATCCAAACCTACATGGCCCTGTGTGAAAAAGTAATTGCCCCCTTGTTAAAAAATAACCTAACTGTGGTGTATCACACCTGAGTTCAATTTCCGTAGCCACCCCCAGGCCTGATTACTGCCACACCTGTTTCAATCAAGAAATCACTTAAATAGGAGCTGCCTGACACAGAGAAGTAGACCAAAAGCACCTCAAAAGATAGACATCATGCCAAGATCCAAAGAAATTCAGGAACAAATGAGAACAGAAGTAATTCAGATCTATCAGTCTGGTAAAGGTTATAAAGCCATTTCTAAAGCTTTGGGACTCCAGCGAACCACAGTGAGAGCCATTATCCACAAATGGCAAAAACATGGAACAGTGGTGAACCTTCCCAGGAGTGGCCGGCCGACCAAAATTCCCCCAAGAGCGCAGAGACGACTCATCCGAGAGGTCACAAAAGACCCCAGGACAACGTCTAAAGAACTGCAGGCCTCAGTTGCCTCAATTAAGGTCAGTGTTCACGACTCCACCATAAGAAAGAGACTGGGCAAAAACGGCCTGCATGGCAGATTTCCAAGACGCAAACCACTGTTAAGCAAAAAGAACATTAGGGCTCGTCTCAATTTTGCTAAGAAACATCTCAATGACTGCCAAGACTTTTGGGAAAATACCTTGTGGACTGATGAGTCAAAAGTTGAACTTTTTGGAAGGCAAATGTCCCGTTACATCTGGCATAAAAGGAACACAGCATTTCAGAAAAAGAACATCATACCAACAGTAAAATATGGTGGTGGTAGTGTGATGGTCTGGGGTTGTTTTGCTGCTTCAGGACCTGAAAGGCTTGCTGTGATAGATGGAACCATGAATTCTACTGTCTACCAAAAAATCCTGAAGGAGAATGTCCGGCCATCTGTTCGTCAACTCAAGCTGAAGCGATCTTGGGTGCTGCAACAGGACAATGACCCAAAACACACCAGCAAATCCACCTCTGAATGGCTGAAGAAAAACAAAATGAAGACTTTGGAGTGGCCTAGTCAAAGTCCTGACCTGAATCCAATTGAGATGCTATGGCATGACCTTAAAAAGGCGGTTCATGCTAGAAAACCCTCAAATAAAGCTGAATTACAACAATTTTGCAAAGATGAGTGGGCCAAAATTCCTCCAGAGCGCTGTAAAAGACTCATTGCAAGTTATTGCAAACGCTTGATTGCAGTTATTGCTGCTAAGGGTGGCCCAACCAGTTATTAGGTTCAGGGGGCAATTACTTTTTCACACAGGGCCATGTAGGTTTGGATTTTTTTTCTCCCTAAATAATAAAAACCACCATTTACAAACTGCATTTTGTGTTTACTTGTGTTATATTTGACTAATGGTTAAATGTGTTTGATGATCAGAAACATTTTGTGTGACAAACATGCAAAAGAATAAGAAATCAGGAAGGGGGCAAATAGTTTTTCACACCACTGTACATTAATGTACAAAATTACTATCTGAAACAGAGCAGAGAAGTCAAGTGAATAAGGTAGAACCTCCACATGACAGGGGAGAATCCTCTCAACAGCTTCCTGCAGTGGCTCCCAAGGACTCCAACAGGGCTGCCCATTTGAACTATAACCCATGGAGCCTGGCAGGTGTCCAAACAGGAGCTCCACTAGAGGGCTCCAGGAGGCATTCTACCATTGTTCTTCCAATATATTTACCTCCAAAGTGGTAAAGAAAATTTCAACAATCCCAGTCCATTCCTCCATGCTGTCCATGAAAGCTTTAAATAAAAAAAAAAGTTAAGGCTTACTTGAAGACAGAAGTTATTAAACTATATTAAACTCAGATTTAGGAATAAAGAAACTATTTGTCATGTCAAAAAAGAAAACTATAAAGAATTACTAAAGGCCAGGTAGATGTATCAAATTGAAGGCTCAAGTTCAGCAAAACATGGAAAGTTATGAAGAAGCTGAAGAGACATCATAATACATTTTAATTAATTGAGAGAGAGGAAAATTATTCTTTTGGGGCAAAAGATAAAAAAAACATGTATTTTAAAATAAGTCAGCCTTATATAATTTGCATACATATTTTGCAACACCTTGTCTGATTTTATTCATTATAACGAGTTAAATAACATTATTATGAAGCACATTTGCTGAGTTTTCTTGGAGTGACTATTAAATGCATGTTTAGATTTGCTGAGGTTAGGTTTAGCTTTATAAAGCAATAAAGAAGCAAGAAGAAATTTAAATGCTGAAGGTGAATGATATTAAGGAATAGATCTTTATTAAAAATGTTTTACGAAAAGCCTTGAATGCTAAGGCTTCATTGCCATTATTACTTTATGTTTATGAATAAAGCATAAAACATGCCTTTGATATAAATTGTACTGTAATATTAATAAGAAAAGAATGCAAAACCTTTTAATACTTTCAAAAATTAAGATTGATATCTAATGTACAGTTAAAAAAATAAGGTATTCAGTTCTTCCTCTGTTCACTGTATTTTAGTTGCAAGAATCCTTTGAATATTTAATATGATTAAAGCAAAATCATTTTAAAGCATATACTGTGTATATCAGGGTTCAGTCTCAAATAATTAAAAATATGAATAACTGGATACAGTACTTTCAGTCAATGTGTTGTGGCAGGCGGCCGGGGTCCATGACCAGCCGGGAGGCCCTTGCACACTATATCCAGGGGGAGCAGCCCTGGACAGTGCAATACCTGCCCCTGGACGCTAGATGGCTGCCCCCCTAGGTTGGAGCAATGCCTCGGTTTCCATGGGAATTGGAGTTGGTCGCAGCCCTGTTGGGTTATGCATGCACCGCCAGGGGTTCCTGCTGCTGGGACTCCTGAGCCCATGTGGGCAGCATATTCATCACACCCGGAATTGCAGCCGAAACTCGGTGATCAAGCACCTGGAGCACTTCCAGGTGAACTATAAAAGGACCCAGCAACCACCACTCAGCAGCCAGAGTCGGGTGGAAGAGGACAAGGTTGCCTGGGAGGAGTGGTGGTGCCGAAAGGAGAAAGTGCTTGGTGACTGTTGTGTGTTTGGGACTGCGTTGTGTCTGTGGGTACGAGGAAAGCGTAGCCCACAGACGAAGAAAAATAAATATTTGTTTTATTTTAGACGTGCCTCCCATGTCCAATCTGTTTCGGGCGCAATATAGCGCCTTTATCTTACAGTGTGTAACTATGAAGTTGTCAATGCACATACATTCACTGGAGCAGTGGTGCCCAGTGTACCACTAGAATATATAAGGGCCCCCCAACATAGGACATAATGTTTACCTTCTTGTACTTTTGCTGCATTCCTGACAAAAGTGCTTCTTTTTGAACTGACATTTAGTTTAAAACATTTTGTGGCTATCTGCTGCTAGTGATTTTACACCGTTTGTGTTTTTAAAGCATATTACAATATAAATACAACATGCAAAAAGTAGCCTAAATGTTTTCATTCATTTTATTCAATAAAAGTTATTTTTACTATAACCTAAATTTCTTAATCATAACAGAAAAGAGTAGGCACTTTATAGGGTCAAATAATAATCAGTATTATCAAAATACAAAATTTCTCACTGCAGATATTTTTGACAACAACCAAAGCATCTCACTACTCAATTGGCTTAACTATTACTTTTTAAGTTAAACGCAAAATGAATATGTATTTCTGAAAACAAAAATTCTGAAGTGAAATACAGAATTAACCACTACAGACATTTTTTATGTAATTTTGTTACATTTAACACAAGTAGAAATGCAAATGCATTTTCTATCTACATACAGCAATCAAGTCAGCATAAAAGACAAAAGCATCATGTAGGGCTGTGCCAGACACTTGTGCAGCTTCAAAAAGCGAGTGGAGTGACAGCAGCAGTGTATATGAAGTCAAACTACCATCTCCTTCAAGAGACTGTCAAATGTTTGGCACCATACTAAGTTTTATGGCAGTTTGGCGTGTCACATTCTTTTCACTATTTATTATTGGGTTATTACAAGCAGCCTTCTCTGTTCTGTCTTACAACATTCTACCTTTAATAGAATAGAGAAACGCTGCAAGGTAAGCTCATTTTCAATGCTTATTGCACAACTAGTTTTCTTAAGTTGCTCTGATTCCTGAGAGAACCTTTTTATCAATACACACACACACACGTCATGGTTAACAGTACACATACCCAACAAAAAGTAAACCCATTAACACAATATATAACAACTCCTCCCACACAGCAATTGGGCTATATGAAAAAAGAATATTCTCAACAAATATTTTAACCATAACAGCAGACTAATCCAATATTATTATCTCTTTTTTCTTTTATACACATATAAATTTAACACTCATATCTTTTAGTAGGTTTCCTAACTTTGTCAGAGCAACATCTAGTCCATGTTGGGATGGAACTACCAACTGAATCCTGTCTCTCAGGTTGCATTGTCTCCTGGTTGTCTGTGGTGGTGCCAGACTCCTGGCCATCACACTCTGGTACAGCCATGTTCTGAGATGAAGTTGGCTGTGCAAGTTCCTCCTGTTGATGGTTGTCAGAAAGAGCAGTATCTAGCAACTGATCTGTATGTCTATGCCATGCAACATCATTCCCAATGTCCATAGCATAAGTCAATGGTCCTGTCTGTGAGGTAATGACACCTTGTTGCTATGACTGGCTATTGCTGCAACAGACTTTAAACCAAAACCCTCTGGCCCACATGGAAGGGGCGCTGGGTTTGTGACATTTGACCTTTATTACAGGTGGCCTGCTTTTGTTGTACAGGCCTGCTTAGTTCAGGTTTTATCAAGTCCAGGCGGGATCTCAGGTGCTTTATTTCATAACTAGTTTTCTTAACTAGCTCTGATTCCTCAGAGTACTTTTTTATCAATGTGTATTGTAAGAGACGGCTCAACCCGGCCGTGACACCTCTGAGATTGAAAGACAGGGGAAGGCAGTTTTTGTAGGACACTGCCTCCCCCAAAACACTAGATGGCAGTTCCCTGGATTAGGGTACTATAGGACTTTGAGTTTGGCAATACAACCCTGCTGGGTACCGTGGGTGCTGCCAGGGGTCACTGCGAAAGATGGTGGGGGAACAAATTCTCACCTAGCCCAGAAGTACTAGTGGATAAAGACAACGGAAGCCCCAAAGTACTTCTGGGCTGATTAAAGAACTTTAATTCTCTGTCTGACTTGAAAGTGCTGGCAAGTCAAATGGACGGAAGAGTAGAAGCACTTTTGGGTGAAGAACTATATAAAGTAATGCTGAAGACCCAGCCAGCGAGCCAGAGTCGGGTGGAGGTGGACAAAGCTTGCTGGGAGGTGTGGAGGAGACATATAAAGAGAGAATTGTGCTTAATTGTGTTGATTATTTGTTTATTTGCCTGTTTGTGGTGGCTGTGGTGCTTTGGGCACTGTTTTCAAGAAGACAAAATATTAAAATACTTCTTGGTGCTTTTAACCTGCATCCTGTATGCCTGTCTGTTGGGTTAAAATGGGCAACAGTGACCCCTAACGTCCACAGTATACAGACACATCACAACTGACAATATACATACCCAACAAAAAGTTGATCAATTAACATAATATACGTATAACATCCTCCCTTTGTAACTACAGGTCAGTAACTGAGATGCACCATGCAGTTCAGATAAATGTAGGTATCCACCAAACCTGAATTGCTGGGTTATGTGGGGAGTTCATTCGATCTCTATGCAGACATGGTGCTAGACTCTGGCGATGCATTTTAATTCCAGGTGTACAATAATTGTAATCCAGATAAACTATATAAAGATACAAGGTATGTATTAAACATACTTTAAAGGAGATGTTTGAGAAAATTAAGTTATTGGGGGCTGTGTTGAACATGCTTTGAATATTGATTAAATGGGATGCATTATACAGAACTTGGTGGTCAGATTGGCCTATGGGCGTTAAGTTTGACACCCTTTTTTTATCTTGGTTATTAGAGAATTATACTGTAGTTATTTTCAGTCATCTTGCAGCTCCCCTGGTAGTGTACTGAGGCACCCTAGAGAGCCACAGACAGCAAACCCTGGTTGAGAAACACCGCACCAGAACAAAAAAACTGTGTCTCATAAACAGGCTGTTTCAAAAAAATTCTTCATACAACTCAGTAGAACATTTTTATAAATCTAGTCTATATAAACTTTTTAAGAGCTATAAATGCAATAGTTAGATATTTTGCCAAACATGTTTGTGGAGATCCCCGTAAACAAATTACATAAAATTATATGCACAGTGTATCACTTCCTTCACATTTACTTTACCAAGTCAAAATGATGTGACAAGTTCAGGAGTCTGTAACATTCAAACTAATTTTTAGCATTACAAGCACTGAATGACAAGGCATGGTTTAATAAGCTGGTTTTAGATTCTGTCTTCAGTTCATTTCTCTGCACTGATACAGTGTAACCCTGAGCAAGTCACTTCATCCATCTGCTCTCCAACTAGGAAAAGAAAAAGAAATGTAACCAATTGTATCTCAAATGTTGTAAGATACTTTGGATAAAGGCATCAGCCAAATAAATAAATATAAATACATTAAATCCACAACAGTAATAAAACCCTGGGAAGTCTACCATTGGGGACACTCCCACACACTGAACCAGTATACTTAAATAATGTTTTTTGGAATGTGGGAAGACAATTTGAGTATCTGGGGAAATAACTCATGTATACTTAAAGAGTGTGTGCAAACTTCACATAGGCATGGGCTTGTCCAAAGTTCAACCTAGTTCAACTCCTTCTAGTTCGGGGTAGGCAATGTCAGTCCTGGAGGGCTGCAGTGGCTGCAAATGTTTGGTCCAATCCAGTTGCTGAATTAGAAACCAATGATTGCCAAACCCAGACCTTATTTAATTTTATGGCAGGTGTGATAAGAAGAGACAGGAGACATGGCAAAGGTTTGGGGCAGCCACCCGTATAATTCTGTATCCTGGCTGCAAAAAGTAAATGTTGAGGTTGAGTCAAGTTTACAAGGCAGAGTCCAAAACAGAACCGCCTTCCAGGGGGAAGGTAGTGAATGTGATATGTCAAAGGGCTCGTAAAGCTGGTGCAAACATCTGTATCTTGTACTAACATGAAAAACTGGTACTACCTCAGAGTTTAATGTTGGGGTCCTTCACCAGCTGCTCCAGCTACACACTGAATAGGCCCCCTAACGTGGCCACCTTTCCCACTATGAACTTCTCTAAACAATATTCTGCCAGTCTTTTGTCAGCTATGGAAGTTGATGCAGATTGCTCCTGCCAGGCTCGTTTTTTTGGGAACAAATATATATTCCTGAAGTAATTCTTTTGTAGTTGTCTTTCCTTCTTCTTGTTGTTCTATTGTCCTTTTAAAGGGTTTCTAGTGGCACCCAAACTGAAGCCTATAGTAAGCCCTTACATCCACCTGGGAGCAATCTCAGTAAAGAGCTCCAGTTAAGTGCTGATCCACTTTCTCATACATCGGAACAATAAAACAAAATGACAGCACAGGGAGCAGAAAAAAACCACTATGTGGCAGTGCTGCAGGCTAAGATAAAACTATAAGACTGACGTTATTGCAAGGGCAGTACCACCTGTCACTACAATATTGCAATATAGTGTATAATCACTAATGTCTTTGAATTTTCCAAAATATAATAAATCTCGTCCAGCTTTTACAACTGTTTGTATTTAACTTCAGTATTTTGTATATTGCTCTCAGTCTTTTCTGTGACTAGGAATTCTTTCAGTACCCAATGGTGTGTTACAGCATTTGCATTGGTATGTAAAACTTAATTTACGTGCTCTTGGACTCTTGTCTTTCTCATGAAATGCTGATAGACTCTTTTAAGATAAATGTTAGGGTTATTAATAATATTTGTCTATATAGACAGATAAATAGATAGCAAAGACACAATGGCGGTGCGCTTAGATGCTGCGGCTGTGTGCTCTCCGACTCAGAGTTTGGTTTTTCAACCCTGCCTGGATAAACACACGTATAGCCAAAAGGATATTTTAGCTATCGGCTTACGGAGCAAGAGTTACTCGACATCCGAGTTTCTCCGCGTCCACAACATTCTGGATGACATCGCACGAACACCGGGCTCTCCATGGATTACAATACCAGCTTTGAGGAGCCAGTGGCGGCGCAAAGAACATAAACAAAAGAGGGGGTCCCGAGGAGGCGTGCTAGTGAGGCTAAGGAAGCAGCAACCCAAACCACTGCTTCCAAGCATTTTCTCCCCAAATGTGAGGTCACTGGCAAACAAACTGGATGAGTGGAAGCTGCGGATTGCAATGGAAAAGATCATCAGGGACTTCTGCATCCTGCTGATCACAGATACATGGCTTAATCCACTCATACCAGACATGGCGATCGAGATAGCAGGCTACACAACACACCGACAAGACAGGACAGAGAGCTCTGGTAAGAAAAGAGGAGGGGGCTGTGCATTTATGTGAACAATAGCTGGTGCACGAATTCCACCATAGTCACCAGACACTGCTCTCCAGACATGGAGTTTATGACAATTAAATGCAGACCCATATACCTCCCCCGTGAATTCAACGGCATACTGCTAACTGCTGTGTATATAGCACCAGATACCAATGCTAACTCTGCTCTGGGGCTTTTGCATGACACCATCAGCAGTAAACAGAGCAAGTATCCTGAGGCTGTTCACATCATTTCTGGGGACTTTAATCATGCAGATCTGAAAGCAGTTCTTCCCAAATTCCATCAACACATAAAGTGTGCAACCAGGGAAGTAAAAACACTGGACAAGCTGTACACAAACATCAGACAGGCCTATAGGGCTAAACCCCTAGCACACCTTGGCCAGTCTGATCACACGTCCTTGCTTCTGATCCCTGCATATACCCCCCTCAGGAAACAAGCTCCCACTATGACCAAGACTGTTACCATATGACCCAAGGAGGCCTCCCAACAGTTGCAGGACTGCTTCCAGAGAACCGATTGGGAGGTTTTCGATCACCAAGACTTGGAGAACCACACTACGGCAGTCCTGGATTACATCAGGTTCTGCACAGACAACGTCACCAGGGACAGATGCATAAGGATTTATCCTAACAGGAAGCCCTGGATGACAAGAGATGTCCAGAGTCTGCTGAAAGCCAGGAATACTGATTTCAGGTCTGGGGATGGGGCTCTTTACAGTGTAGCAAGAGTGAACCTGAAGAGAGGCATCCGAGAGGATAGAGGACCATCTGAGGAGCAACAACACCAGGCAGGTGTGGCAGGGTGTCCAGCACATCACCGGCTACAAATCCAGCAACTCCTTGGCCGCTGAGGGAGTTGCTTCTTTGGCAGAGGAGCTGAACATCTTCTTTGCCCACTTTGAGGTGACACCAACAGCAGCTCCATCACAGCTGCCTGTTCACAACAGCAACATACTTATGGTGTGAGGTGAGGCAGGTGATGAGGAAGGTGAACCCGAGGAAGGCTGCAGGACCTGATGGTGTGGCTGGACGGGTGCTGAAAGACTGTGTGGATCAACTGGCCAGAATCTTTACTAGGATTTTCAACCAGTCCCTGTCCCAAGCCACTGTCCCATCCTGCCTCAAGTCCTCCATCATTGTTCCGCTGCCGAAAAAATCCATCACGAACAGTCTGAATGATTTTCGCCCAGTGGCACTCACATCTGTCATCATGAAGTGCTTTGAGAAACTGGTACAGAGTCATATCATTGCCTGCCTGCCAGCAGACCTGGGCCCATTTCAATTTGCTTACAAAGCAAAGAGATCCACGGAGGACGCTGTGGCCATAGCCCTTCATGCTGCTCTGACCCACCTGGAGCAGCAGGGGAGTTATGCCAGACTGCTCTTTGTGGAATTCAGCTCGGCATTTAACACTTTCCTCCCACAACGACTTATGTCTAAACTGGTAGATCTGGGACTTCCAACACTCACGTGCAATTGGATACTGGACTTCCTGTTTGGTCCCTCCCAGAGGGTCAGACTGGGTCCCCACACCTCCACTGCTCTCAGCCTCAACACCGGGACGCCACAGGGTTGTGTGCTCAGCCCGCTCCTCTACACCCTCTACACATATGACTGTGCCCCCGCTCACCATAGCAACAAGATCATAAACTTCGCGGATGACATGACGGTGGTCGGACTCATCTCGGGCAAGGAGGGTGAGCTGGCATACAGGGACAAGGTGGAGTGGCTGTCCTGTCAGAGTGGTGCAGAGTCAATAACCTGCTCCTTAACACCACAAAAATGAAGGGGCTTGTTATTGACTTATATATATATATATATATATATATATATATATATATATATATATATATATATATATATATATATATTATAGAAAAAACAAAACTGACATCCAGCCACTCATCATTGGTGGGGCCTGTGTTGAGAGGGTCTGGGTGTTCAGGTTTCTGGGCATTGAGCTGGAGGATAACCTGACTAAGGAGCTGCTGAAGAAGGTGCAGCAGAGACTGTATTTTCTAAGAATCCTCAGAAAGAACCATCTCCCCAGAAAAGGCTCCTTGCCTTTTATCACTGTTCCATCGAGAGTGTGCTCACGTATGGACTGTGTGTGTGGTATGGCAGCTGCACTTCCTCAGAAAAGAAAGCGCTCCATAGGGTCATCAGGACAGCGGAGAGAACAATTGGTTGCACCCTCCCCACTCTGGAACAAATCTACACCTCCCGATGCCGCAAAAAACCAATAGACATTTCACTGGATTCATCACATCCCGGTCATTACCTCTTCCAGCTTTTGTCATCAGGCAAGAGATGCAGAGCAATGAAAACCAGGACAAACCGCCTTAAAAACAGCTTTTATCCAAAAGCAATCATGGCCCTGAACTCAGAATAAAACTGCTCCATATCATTATCCCAATGTGCAATATAGACCTTAAGTCAACAAGTTCAATTTGTATATATAACAAGTGCAATTCGTATGTATTTTGTAAAGTACTTTTATTACTATTCGGTCTGTTATTATTTTCTCTTGTCTTTTTAACTCTTATGCCTCACACGGAGTCGACTGAACCTTCAATTTTGTTGTTCCTTTGTAAAAGTGACAATGACAATAAAGATCTATCTATCTATCTATCTATCTATCTATCTATCTATCTATCTATCTATCTATCTATCTATCTATCTATCTATCTATCTATCTATCTATCTATCTATCTATCTTATGTGATATCATCTACTGTTAAATTCTGCTCTGTACTTCTAAAAAATGTTTTATTTTTTTATTGAGGATTTGCTCTGTTCTGTGTATTGTATTGTATTGTATTGACCCCCTTCTTTTGACACCCACTGCACGCCCAACCTACCTGGAAAGGGGTCTCTCTTTGAACTGCCTTTCCCAAGGTTTCTTCCATTTTTTCCCTACTAGGTTTTTTTTTGGTGAGTTTTTCCTTGTCTTCTTAGAGAGTCAAGGCTGGGGGGCTGTCAAGAGGCAGGGCCTGTTAAAGCCCATTGCGGCACTTCCTGTGTGATTTTGGGCTATACAAAAAATAAACTGTATAGATAGATAGATAGATACCTTATTAATCCCCAATGGGAAATTCACATACTCCAGCAGCAGCATACTGATAAAAAACAATATTAAATTAAAGAGTGATAAAAATGCAGGTATAACAGACAGTAACTTTGTAAATGTTTACTTCCCCGGGTGGAACTGAAGAGTCGCATAGTGTGGGTGAGGAACGATCTCCTCAGTCTGTCAGTGGAGCATGTTAGTGACAGCAGTCTGTCACTGAAGCTGCTCCTCTGTCTGGAGATGATACTGTTCAGTGGATGCAGTGGAATCTCCATGATTGACAGGAGCCTGCTCAGCGCCCATCACTCTGCCACAGATGTCAAACTGTCCAACTCCGTGCCTACAATAGAGTCTGCCTTCCTCACCAGTTTGTCCAGGCGTGAGGCGTCCCTTATCTTTATGCTGCCTCCCCAGCACACCACCGCGTAGAAGAGGGCGCTCGACACAACCATCTGATAGAACATCTGTAGCATCTTATTGCAGATGTTAAAGGACGCCAGCCTTCTAAGAAAGTATAGTCGGCTCTGTCCTTTCTTGCACAGAGCATCAGTATTGGCAGTTCAGTCCAGTTTATCGTCCAGCTGTACTCCAAGGTATTTATAGGTCTGCACCCTGTCCACACAGTCACCTCTGATGATGATGATTGTCAGATTGTTCATCTACTCTCATTTCCATTCAATTCACCATTACTTATGTAAACTCTTCTCGGCTCAATTCCTTGTAATTTTACATGTATCAAATGAGTGTATACATTAATTCATTATTCTCTGGCATGAACTCTTTATTGCTTTGTTAAAAGCCTCGTAAGTGTGTCTTCTGTGATGGTTGTTATATTACTTAAATACTAATTTACTTATTGATTGATTTTCATATGTTTTGACATTTGAACACTTTCTATCTGAATGACTTCTACAATATAAGAAACTGAACTAAGAAATATAACTTTAGAGACTTATTATTCACTGTGTCTCTGAACATGAATACTTGCTTTACCCTCAGCCTGAAGAATCTATTGTTTCATAGATAAACTGTTTTGGCATGCTGCTATAAGCAAAAAGAGCTGTAAAGGTCAACTGAAAATGTTGCTGAAGAGTAGAATCATAGTAATAAGTAATAGTTTTTTTTCATGACAGAAGAATAACCAGTCATGAACTAACTAATACAGTTTACTTTTTTGCTGAAAGAAAACTGTTAGAAATAGCTCATGGCTTAAATCACAGCTGCAACATCTAAAAATAGATCATGATTATCCACAGACACCTTTCTTGCCAAAAGAAGAATATTTAATCACCAAAACAAGTAAAAGCAAATAATGTAGCAAAAAATAAACTTATTGTGGAATCCCGCTTCCAGGTCCAATGAAACATGTAGGAGCTTCTTTCTTTTGAAGTTCTGCCAGAACACCGAAAATCTGCACGGAACAGATAACTAGAGTTTGGAACTGTTGTTGATTAATGACCTGGCAATGTCTCCAGTCTGGATGACACCTTTATCCAAACACCATACAGATAAGTCAGATCTGCTTAATTCACCTTCACTAACTACATTTTGTTTATTTATTTCTATTTTTGCAATTTCTCTTGTTTATTTTGCCTCACATTGCACTCAACCAAATATTTCAGTGTTGCATAACAGTATCATAAATATAATGACTGTGTCTGGATATGGTGATGCCTTTTTTGGTTCAGCAATTAATCTATTCCAACAAACTGTGACATTCATCTGAAGCATGAAATATTTTCCAAAATGACTATTATGGGTGAACTGAAAAGACTCAGAAATGTATTTAACAGACAGCATTACCACTTGATTAAATTTAGTGTGCATTAATGTGAATGGAATAGCCTTTCATTCAGCATTCATAATGTGCATTTCTGTTGGCTGGAAGAGTAAACACAAGAGTACAAAAGAAAAACAAAAATGGTAATACAAGGAACAACCTATGCCCCACAGGGCCCACCAATTCAGTGTTTTTTTATTATTACATTACCCAGCAAGCACTCACCTCCTGCCTTTCACTATACTGCTAGTGCTAGATGAGCACTCACCACATGCTCCTGATTTCATGTCCACTGGCCTGGATAGTGGAAGTGCCTTTTAAGCCCTGGCTCTTAATCACTTCTGACTACCTTCTTGTAACCATTTTGATGTTCCAGGTGAAGGAAAAAAGCCTCAGTGCCGTATAGGGAAAAATTCATGTTGCAGCACCAGGTGTTCCTGCATATTTCTAGAACCATACTGCTGAACGGGTAAGTAGCAAATTGTCTGTCCTCCCCAGTACACTTGAAGAGCTACCAGATAATGCACCTACATACTGCCCATACTGCAGCATCAACAACTCCATACAGTATTTTGGGAGATCCCTTGTTGAAGTTAGCATGCTGAACAACCCTGTTGCATAGTGGGAGTGCCTCTATTCCCAAAAATCATTCTATATATACATTAAGAATAAAGAATGCCCATGGGAAGAAAGATCAGCATGCCAGAATGAGAAGTCAAGTACTAATAGGTGGTGGCAGTGCCCATGTAAGTCATAGTCACTTGAAATCACCACAAATGAATTGCTTCTACAGTGAGGTTGCTGCATAACTCACCCATCTTTTTTTAATTGTTCTTTTATCTGGTTCTTGCCATTCCATTAACATCCACCAGTTGGCAAACTGCTTCCTGTTAAAAATAACCTGTAAAGCTAATTGAGTTGAGTTTTTATAAATATGACTGAGGTATTCTACACATATATTACTTTTTAAAAGAAGTTTCTTTTCTGGTTCTGACCATGTTTTCAGCACTCTGACTTTGAATTACGACTTGTGTTTTTTTGGCTCTGCTTACATGTACCTTTTTTTGGCTAACAACCTACCGCTGTTTTCTTTGGCCACAATTCCAGCTATGTGTCTTTGGCTTTATTTATTTAATTACAGTCCTTCCTGTTATGATCTCTTCTTAAATTTAGATCAGTCTGTGTGTCCTTCTGGTTCCATTCTGTCTCAAAACTGCTGTTGCCCCCACAAGCAGTATACACATAGGTTTCTCTTTTCACTTAGCACTTTGTGATCACCCTTTTAACAGTACTTTTAAAGTTAAATGCAACATTTAACAAAACTGTAAATATTCAAGTATAGACCAAGAATTTGTTTTTTTTTTACTTTTTTTTACTTATCAAGTCATGAATGAATTTAATATTAATACAATATTTACATTTGCACTACAGTGGAACCTAGGGTCACGACCGTAATTTGCTCCAAAACTCTGGTTGTACCCCGATTTCCCCCATAGGATTATATGTAAATACAATTAATCCGTTCCAGACCGTACGAACTGTATGTAAATACAGATTTTTTTAAAGATTTTTAAGTACAAAAATAGTTCATTATACCATAGAATGCACAGCATAATAGTCAACTAAATGTAAAAACATTGAATAACACTAAGAAAACCTTGAACAGAGAAAAGTAACATTGCAAGAATTCACACTATAGCCTTACAAACTGCTCGTTGTAAACACTTTTTTTTTAAAGAGTTTTAAGCACAGGGAAAAACATGAACATTTGAAAAATCCATAATTTAATAAACAACAAGAAAAGTAACATTGCAACAATGCAAGCTACGAACCGATCGCTGTAAACAGAAGTGAAGTGGAGGTTAAAATCCAATAGAAAAAAGTCTTCATTAAATACAACGAGGTTAAAACAATGCTCGAATCAGTCTCTTTAAAAACAAGCCCGGTGCATTCTTTAACTGCCTTCTCGGCCTTACGCAGCCAGCCCTCTCTCTCTCTCGCTCGCTCGCTCACTCTCTTGCGCTCTCTCTCTCTTGCTCACTCTCTCTCTCACTCGCTTGCTCACGCTCTCTCTCACTCACTGCACAGGGAATGCACAGGGAGAGACTGAACATGTGCGGAAATCATCAGCGCGTACGAACCGGAAGGGAAACTGGCTTGTTCGTATACCGAGTGTGTGGTCGTTAACAGATGCAAAAGTTTGGCGAACTTTTTGGTTGTAACCCGATTTGTACATGGTCCGAGACGTTCATGACCAGAGGTTCCACTGTATATGTATATACATTGAACTTGTGTTTTCATATTGTATATATTTATTGATTGTATTATTTTTAGCATTTTATAAGAAGATTATTTTATGGAGGATTTGCATGTTGAATCTCAGTGTACAATGAATATAAAGGAATTCAATTCAATTAAATTTATAAACTGTTACTAATCCTCCTCTGTTCTGTTTCTCTTCTCAGTATTTTGATATGGCAACTGGTGCCTGTGCTTTACTACCAAACTGTTCTCCTACCCATGGAAAAGAGATACTTGGGGCAATGGATTTCCTGGATGTAAAGATTCTGTCATTAGTTTGGATGGCCCAGCACAGACACTGCTCTAGAATGTCTAGAAGGGGGTGGAACTGCACCTGTGTCTTACTTTGTGTTTGATTGTCTTTCTTACAATTGACAGTGGACCCTCCAGAAATGTATTTTCTCCATGGATGCTGTTGACTGGAGTTTTTTTTTTCCTTTCATACATTGTTGACTGACCATAGTTCAGGATTTAATTAATAGACAGATATTGCTGGTTTCAATGTACAGTATGTTAGTCAGTTTCTACTTCATTTTATGTGTGTTTTAACAAATTTATGTCTTTATGTGTACTAATTTGGTGTTCAGTAATTTGTAAAATTTATGTTTGAATTATATACCTGCATTTAGTTTTACACCAGTAACAGTGCACTACACGATAACATACAGTGAATACAATTGACTTGAGCATTCCTAGTTTTCAGACTCTTTCTCTGTATGTTTAGCATTTGTTTGCTCAGAGGTTGATGTGCTTGCTGCTTCCTGAACAGCTCTTCTTTTCTTCACCCTAGCGGCCCACTTCTTCTCTTCTTTCATTGGCATCTTATCGCATTAAAACTGATTAAGTCAGTGTTTGTGTTGCAATTACTTAGTATGTTTTTTTTACTTTTTCACTTAACGCTGCCACTTAAGTCTTCAATCTGCCTCAAGAATGATTTAAGATATGAAGAGGTAGGGGAAGTGATGGCAAAGGTGGTAGGGATGAAAACGGCCGCCCTGCTGGCCGCTGCTGAGAACTGATTCTACAATACAATAAAATAAAATAAAAAGAGGAATAACCTTGGAGGTCAATCATCACCCTGAAAGCAGATAGTAGACATCACATAGTATATGTGTACCAACTTTCATGCCAATAGGTCAAACAGTTTGTAAGCTACAGCTGATTTAAAATCCTGGACAAACGGATAGCCACAGTAGCGTATTATATATAAAGATTATACCTGAGAACTTGTCACATCGCTCTGCACCTGCACTCAGTGAATAGAGCTATACAAAAATATGATATGTGGACTACAAAACTCCTCTACAACAACTACAACATTTATTTATATAACATATTTTCATACAAATGGTGTAGCTCAAAGTGCTTTACAAGATGAAGAAAGAAAAGTTTATAAAAACAAAAATAATATTAGGCAATACTAAGTAACAAAGAGTAAAGTAAGGTCCGATGGCCGGGAGGACAGAAAAAAAAAAAAAAAAAAACTTTTGCTGGACTGGAAAAAAAATTTTTAAATCTGCAGGGATTCTAAGACCATGAGACTGGCCATTCCCCACTGGGCATTCTACCTAACATAAATGATCTAAATCAGCACAGAACCGACACCACTGTGTTTTAACCTTTTTTTGTATGTCCATACATGCTGCTGTCTTCCATTGTTCTTGACATCTGTTGAGTGTCTGCTGGACAGCTACTACTTATATTCTATACAGATAGGGACTCACAACTGTGATGGGAAAATGTGTAATAACAAAATTGAAAAATGCATTTCAGGAGTTTCAGAACATTAAGGTATGAAGCAAACTTCTGTATTTCTCAAAAACTATTTTTTGCTCTGCATTCCGTGCGCAGAATTAATGAAGGAAAAAAGGTAAAGAATAAATTGCATCATCAGTGTGCTTTCATCTGGAAGACACAAATGTTAACAGGTTTTTCTGAACCAGGCATAATTTTTTTATTTTTTCATAGCAACACAGTAGTATTTGACAATGAAAGCTGCATTTTTTCATATTGATTTTTGGTTAACTAGGTCAACAAGAATTTTGTCATTTATATTAAAGGATATAGAAAAGTATTTTTCTAATGTATTGTCTTTTTAAGTTATAATTCTCTTACTTACTCCTAACATTTCTCTTACTTACCATATTTGGACGGAAATACAATGACAGTATTATTTGTGGTAAAACATAAATTCTTTGTATGTGTTATAATGGCTTATTGTCTACTGAGCGATAGCTGTGCCTGGCAAGTGAGCAGCGAGTAATTGTTTTTCTGTGTGTTGAAATGATAGTGTCAAAAACCAACAGAAAAGGTAAACAGAGTTCATCCAGATAGCCAGCTTATACAATGTGTTGACAAGACCACATGTTTACAGAATGGACAGCCTCAGTATTCTCTTAAGAATATGCTCACTTGTTAGCTGCATTTTTATATCTTCTCATAGTGCATTTTATTTATTACTCACTTAATCAATTAAATTATTTGTTGAAAATAAAGCATTACATATTATCCTTTATATTATTGCTGATGTTTTAACACTCCTTGGATAATCTCAGGGTATTGTTACACTGAACCCTTAAGTGTCATACACGTTTTGACTGATGGTGAGATTTTTGGAAAATTAAAGAACAATTGGGTACTGGCAACAGATCTTAACAGATTATATTATGCTTAATTTTATTAAATGACGAGACACAAAGATACAAATTAGTCTAAAGGATTAAGCTGTAGTAACATTAAGCCAAAGCAACAAAATATAAAACAAAAACCATAAGCCAAAAATCAGACATAAGCAAAGTACCCTACAAAATCAAAAATTTCCTAGGAAGTAATTTATTTGGAGACTTTTTTTATTCTATTAAAGTTCAAACACCTGCTAAATGTGAGATGCAATGTTAAACATTATGACTGGCATGGAGTCACTGATCACATAGCATGTGAATTACAGTACATGACTAACTGTTGTATTACAGCCGCGTTTTTTTCCCTAGCTTGAATGTATTTTCTGTTTTATTGTTTTCTTAGGTTTCAGTTATTATTTTTAAGTTATTTCCATTAGTTTGGTTTATTATTTGTTAATTATTTTCACTTTAAATGTCCATACATCCCCTGAGTTCTGTGGGTGGTACCTCTAGAGGCAGGGCCACCCTGACATAACCACTCATCTGCCTATTTAAACCCAGAGGAAAGGAGCTCAAGTAGTAGTGCATTGACTTTAGTAGAATCTTCATAAGTACTGCGTCTACTTTGATTTGGATCTTATGGTTTTCGACTGTTTCTGCTCAGGTTATTGGATTATTCTACTAGATTCTGTTTTGGAAGTTTGTACCTGTTTTGTCTTGGTAGAGAAATATATTACTCTACTTTCCCCTTTTGTATTATTACTATGTAGCCTTTGTCAGAAAGCCTCAAATCTCACAGACTTACCACTGTTTATAAGGTATTGTACTATATAACTTCTCCCAACCTTCCCTTCTACATGCATAACCTCAGGCAATTAGGTGTAGTAAAAGACAAGTAGGAGTTAAGTTACACATAAAATAATGTATTATTGATAATATTCATAAATAATAACAATATGCAAAGTACATTTGAATATTGGCAATCATACAACCTGATAAATGGTGATGTGTAGTTTCAGGCGGCACAGAGACTTGTTAGTTACTTAAAAATGTCTCTAGTTCAGGCATCATTTGTGGTCAGCTTTCTTCAGAACAGGCCGCATGCCTGTCTCAATATGGCTGCCAAGCTGTGCTCTTCATTGTGTTGTCCTTTTTAGTTCATGGTGTGTGATGGTCATTCATCAGTTTGGTAAGAGAGAGAGAGGGTGAGATAAAGCTAGCAAATTTATGGGTTTTCTGTCCAACCCCTACAACCAATAGGGTGTCATGGTACATAAAGGCTTTTGATACAAGCCAATTCCAAACAGCCATGCTTCAGACCAATGGGACAAAGAACATCTTAACACCTGCCATCCCCCAAAACCATATGTTAAGGTAAAGCTTGGCAGTTAGGCAGTCTGGTTTTGTGTGGGTGTTGAGAAACTTCAGAGAAACATTTACCAAACTTGTTTCAGGCACTTCCCCCCACTCTGTCGTAAAATTCACTTTCCTGATTTAGTTTTGCCTAAGTTACAAATAAAGACATGCAAAATATTTAGCAACTTATATGCAAAATATCACATCACAACAGTACCATAAAACCTTTTGGACAACTCCTTTTTTCTTATTTTGAGCCCTTTACGTGTTTTCCTTTTTGAATATGTATGCTAATTTACAAGGATTCCTTCTTTGAGGTGGAGTGGTGGCTCTGAGACTAGGGATCTGCAATGGCAATTAGAAGGTTGCCTGTTCAAATCCAATAAATGCCAGAAGTGATTGCACTTGGCTGGGATCTGTGCAAGGCTCTTTACATGCAATTGCTCCATACTGGGTGCAGCAACATGCTATATCAGTGCATGCTCTTAACCCCTCTCTTGTTTGAATGGTTTCTGTAGAACCATAGTTTTCAGTTTCTCTGATATAAGACAAAGTCTCTAGGACTGTGGGTGACTGAAAAGGTCAGGAGTTAATAATGCAAACCAGAATCAGAGTTAGTGCCAAATGAAACGTCAAAACTAGAAGATCAAAAATATATTGAGCAAAAAAGACACTGGGGCAAACCAATATTAAAGTCAAAGCCAAAAATAGAACTGAAAACCAAAAAGAACTAACTACCACAAAATATTTAAGATTTATCCAACTGAAGGATACTTTCCATTTGTGCTGTGGCAATATTTATACCAGAGCACTCAGTGACATCATTGTTGCAACATGTTATGGTCAATGACCTGTCACTCATGGTGCGTAAATAATAATAAGCAAAATGAAATTAAATACACAAAATTAGTGTATATGTTAACATTCTCCCTCTTCTGGAGTGTTATGGTGTTCTGTGAGAAAAAAGTATTCTTTGAAGTGTAAATGCCAGTTTTCCCTCTTCTGGGCCTACCTTAGGCCGTAGCCTTAGCTAGTAGTTGAGGACTAGCTGGGTTGGAATGAATTTTTGTAGGTCCTGGACCACTTTTTGTGGCACTTTTGGAAGTCTTGAACCCATTTTGTCATGTTTGTGACTCCCAATTAACACTAACTACCACAGAGTATCCTTGCAACACAAAACAAAACAAAATGGAAGAGTTGTGTTTATCTACCACCAAATACCAAAATGAGACCTAGATTTCCAAATTTAAGCCCAGGTTTGCTAAGACTTGGTGCTAAAAATGAATGTTTTTACCCCCCAAACTTTAAGTACACAGTGCAGACACGAAAAGGGAGATAGAAAATCATGAAAAATTCAACCTCTTTATAAATAGTGAAGATTTATAATAAAGGGAATAGAATTATAAAAAAAAAGGATTAAAGGAGGTGTACCTAAAAGTCAGAACAAAACAAAACCAATCCAAAATCCACAAATCAGAATCCATAATACAGAGCAAGAAATGTTAAAAACTCAGAAAATCTAATAGATACATGTTCTTCCAAAAGACAGGTTCACCACACAACTCTCAGCACCAATCTGGACTACCAAGCCCTCTGCCTACAAATGTTATGCCTCCACCTGTACATCATGGTGGCTCCATCACTTGAAACTCTTGTTATGTGCCCTTTCCCCTTAAAATAAACACACAAAGAATTAAAAACACATAAACAATAAATAACAATTAAAACAATAGTCAAAAAGAACAGAAAACATAATATACACAATAAATACACTTAAATACCAACAAAAAGGCAAAAATAAATTGAAGTACCTTTAAACCAAGTGGTGAGAACATGACTATAACATTATAGGAGGCAGGAGGCACCTTGTCCTGGGATTTTGTTTGTTGCTTTGTTTCACAAAGTATACTCTTCATTCTTCATCAGGACATCAACACAAATCCTCCTCATGTAGTCTGCCTCCTGGTCAGCCACCTTAGCTGGTAACTTGCATACCCAAACTGTCACTTCAACCTGTCACCACAACTCCCCCCGGGCTCCTAACCCTGTAAACAGATGCTATCATGCTGTAAATCCACCTATATATATATATATATATATATATATATATATACAGTATATATATATATATAATGAATGTATTTGTCATACACATGTATGGAAGGATATAACAGTCCAGGTTGGCTCCAATCTCCATTGTCACATCAGGGTGCCTGGAAATGTCCATAGTCTTGAACTGAGAAGAGTTAGGCAAATGAGGACACACACATGCAGCAAGGGGACGATTGAAAAGTGTTCTAAGTGCAGGTCAAAAAATCTAATACATAACACATAAATAATCCATAAAATTGAGGTTAAAATCACAAGTAGGAAGTTATTCCTTAAAAGTACATAAGCCCCAATACTTCCTTCCAAATCACAATGTCCGGACCTTGCAGCTGGAGGAGACATGCTTCTGACAGGTGCAGTCAACTCTAAATACCTAGCTCTGGTTCCTATTGCCTGTCCTTTGGCATCAATGGGACTGGTGCTGAGCTACACATACATCTCCCATTCCCAGTCCTTTGGCATCAGTGGGAGACACCACATTACAGGTCACTCCTACTCCCTAGTATTGTTCATTTGTAGAACCCCTTTTTCAGCCCCAGGCTTCTCTCTCTGAGGCTCTCTCCCAACCACCTGCCTTCATTCATCTTTAGCATGAGGTCTCTCATATTCTTTCTTTCTTTCTTTCTTTCTTTCTTTCTTTCTTTCTTTCTTTCTTTCTTTCTTTCTTTCTTTCTTTCTTTCTTTCACTTTAACCTCCATTCCTTCCTTTTTGTTCTGTTCTTTTTCTCTTTCTCCACTTTTTTTCTCTTTCCTGTTCCCTCTGTCGTGCAAGCTCCTTTATACAGCCTGATCGGGCATAGATGTGACCCTCCACGCCCTCTGAAGTGTGAACAAGACACCTGAGAGCAGTGTCATCATGTACACACCTGCACCTGTTTTGAGCCTGCACAGACGTCAGTATGTGCGTCTCGGGAACTGCAGGTCTGACATTGTGGTCAGCAGCACAAGAGCGCCGCAGGGGACTGTACTTTCTCTGGTCCTGTTCAGCCTATATACATCGGATTTCCAATACAACTCGGAGTCCTGCCACGTGCAAAAGTTCGCCGACGACACTGCTATCGTGGGCTGCATCAGGAGTGGGCAGGAGGAGGAGTATAGGAACCTCATCAAGGACTTTGTTAAATGGTGCGACTCAAACCACCTACACCTGATTACCAGCAAAACCAAAGAGCTGGTGGTGGATTTTAGGAGGCCCAGGCCCCTCACAGACCCCGTGATTATCAGAGGTGACTGTGTGCAGAGGATACAGACCTATAAATACCTGGGAGTCCAGCTGGATGATAAACTGGACAGGACTGCCAATACTGATGCTCTGTGCAAGAGAGGACAGAGCAGACTACACTTCCTTAGAAGGCTGGCGTCTTTCAACATCTGCAATAAGATGCTGCAGATGTTCTATCAAACGGTTGTGGCGAGCGCCCTCTTCTACACGGTGGTGTGCTGAGGAGGCAGCATAAAGAAGAGGGACACCTCACGCTCGGACAAACTGGTGTGTAAGGCAGACTCTATTGTAGGCACGGAGCTGGACAGTTTGACATCTGTGGCAGCGTGACGGGCGCTGAGTAGGCTCCTGCCAGTCATGGAGAATCCACTGCATCCACTGAACAGTATCATCTCCAGACAGAGGAGCAGCTTCAGCAATAGACTGCTGTCACTGTCCTGCTCCACTGACAGACTGAGGAGATCATTCCTCCCCCACACTATGCGACTCTTCAGTTCCACCGGGGTTGTGGGGGGGTAAACGGTAACATTATACAAAGTTATTGTCTGTTAAATGTGTCTCTCACTCTCCACCTTGCACTTTTTAACTTGCAATATCTATCTATCTATCTGATTGAAATCTGGAGAATATGGAGGCCAATTCAACACCTGAAACTATTTGTCATATTCCTCAAATTTATGGAAATACCATTGCCATAAATGGATGTACATGGTCTCTAACAATCTTTAGGTAGGTGGTATGTGGCAAAGTAACACCCACATGAATACCAGGACCCAAGGTTTCCCAGCAGAACGATGCCCACATCATCACATTGTCTCCACTGGTTTGCCTTCTTTCCAAAGTGCATCATACTATTATCTACTCCCAGGTAAAAGGTGTACATACAACTGTCTATCCACATGCTCTGTAGGAAAATGTGATTCCTCAGACCAGGGCTCCTTCTTCCATTGCCACATGGTCTAGTTTTGACGTTCACATGCCCTTCATGGGAGCTTTTACTTTAGACAGAGGTAAGCAGGGGCACTTTGACCAGTCTACGGCTATGCAGCCCTATACACAGCAAACAGCAATGTACTGTGTGTTCTGACATCTTTCTTTCATGGCCAACATTAAGTTTTTCAGAAATTTGAGCTACAGTATTAGACCAGACAGGCTAGCCTTCGCTCCCCACAGTATCACTACCAGTTCACCAATTGTCCTTCTTCTGATCATTTTTGGTAGGTACTAACCACTGCATACCAGGAACACCTCTCGCTTGACAACCTACCTATTTACCATGCACGACTGGGATCCGTTGACATCATTCAATAGGGTTTTTTTTTTAACTGAACTTGGTAAAGCATCATTTATGACACCAAAACAAAAGTTGCATAAAATATTTATTTCACTGGTCAACAAGCATTTTGCGACTGGGATTCTTTCACGTGTACTTTAACAAATTTCACTTGCTGACTCCAAATCTGGAAACCGTTTTTGTCCAGCATGTCCCATTTTTTAGTTATGATGTTCCAGGTCTTGGACAACTAGGGTGACTGGACAGTAAAGGCGATGCATTTCAGCATTTAAGAAATAAGTTTGGTCTCGAGAAAAGTGAAGCCAAAATTAAAGAAGGTGTTTTTGTTGGCCCTGAAATCCGTGAACTGATGCTTGACGATGAGTTCAAAAAGAAACTGAAGCCAACTGAATTAGCACCCTCATTCGTGCAGGTTGTCTAGAATTTTCTTGACAGTCACAGAGCAGAGAATTATACTGAGCTTGTGGAGAATATGCTGAAAGTATATTAGCTTATGGGAGCCTGAATGTCACTGAAGATGCATTTTTTACATTCTCATCTCAACTTTTTTTCACCAAATCTAAACAATGTCAGAGATGAGCATGGGGAAAGATTTCATCAAGATATAAAGGTGATGGAAAACTGATATCAGGGGAAAATTCACTCCGAGCATGATGGGTGACTACTGTTGGTTCCTGGAAAGAGAAACAGATGTGCATTACAAGCGCAAAAGCGAGTACCTCCAACATTTTTGGGCATGCTGACCTCACTTTTATAGTGAGGTAAATTGACATAAATATGCTTTAACGTGTCTCTGGTATCATCTTGTGGTTTGTTTTCAGAATAAACACATCAAAACAATTTTGGTGGGACATAGTCCAAACTCCAGATATTGTGTATATTGATATTCAAAAGTGTCAAAACATCAATGATGTGTATTTCAAAAACCTGACGTGCTAGCTTAATTCCGATTTCATATATGAAATCAGTGTAAAAAACTTACTAAAGAGCTGCTCTGAAGTTCTCAGAAGCAAACAAAAAATATTTTTTGTAGACTAGTGATTTCCAGAAAAAGGTTTTGCAAGTATTAGTGAATCCATCTTGTCTCTCCAAGGAAGGAAAACAAGATGAAGCATACCATTGAAGCACTGAGATATTTTATTCTTTTGTTTTGAAAAGAAAGCTGCTTCCTATTTTAAATACACATTGCAGATTTTGGATTGACTATTCTTTGTTCATAGTGTCACAAACGTGTGTTTAGGAGACAGCTAAAGGGCTTAAATACAGGTAGTTCCATGCCAGACCAACAAGGGTGGGCGGAGTGCACTAATTTTCCCTCTCGATCTTTTGCAGACCATTCTAGGGAAATCCCACCCGGCTCTGGGGCAGCCACTGACGTCACTTCTGGTTCCGGTCGGGATGACATCACTTCCGCTACTGGCCTTTAAAAATGCCATCTTGCTACCTGGAGATCAGTTCTGTTTTGGACTCGGTTGAATGACCATGTCGATGTTTTTCGATACTTTTTGCAGCCGTAATCAATTAAATGGGTGGCTGCCCCAAACCTTCTCGATGTCTTTTGGTCGTTTTTCTGACAATAGTCATTTTTAGACAAGGGTTATCATTGTTGCAAGGCGTTTATAAGGCATGGATTTTATATATAGTAGTTAAATGGAATTATGGGAAACTGGGAGAGATACCACTGTTTAAAAGGTGTATAAATATCAGGCGAGCTTGGTCCTCCCCTTACCAAGACATTAATACTGTATTGTGTATTTTCTTTGTTTTTTTTCTTAATACACAATTGACTGTTTTTAAGAGGTGGTCTTTTTATTTTAGAGTAACAGATAGATTGCTCATTTGGGTAAAAAGCACAACCTTAATTGTTCCCTTTATTAAACTGTTTATTATTTCCCTCTTTTATAAGCGGTCTATGGCATAGAGCAGTTTTGTAAATAAATAATCGAGTCCCAAGAGCGTGCAGACACTGCTCTGGGGTTAACTGCAGTGCTTTGCTGATCGCACACTCACATGCAAATTTTGTGAATTTCCTCTTGGGATTAATAAAGTATCTATCTATCTAAATGCGGGTGGATCAGACAGGTGCCTCATTCACAACTCAGAAAGTTCGGAGGGTCCCATCTACATCCGATTATGTGGTATAAAAGAGCCTGCAAAGTACAGAGGGGGAAAAATAGAAAAATAAGATACAGAAATAGAGGTGGAGGTTTAAGAGGATGGAAAGAAGGAAGAAAGGAATAACGGAAATGGCAGGATTGTGAAAATACACCATGTGGTAGAGCCCTGAGAAGGAGCGTATGACAGATGACCTGAAGAGGGTCACTCCAGCTGCGTGACTTCATGTAGTTGAAGTGACCCATTGCTCAAGTGGGCTCCCATGTAAGGCACAGGTGTAGCAGCGTGAGTTGGAAAAGAGAGGCTCCGGTGGCCTGAGACGGCAGCAGGGTTGGCTGTGCTTGTCAGTAGGATGCTTCCTCGTGCTGCTGGATCCAAAGAAAGTAAGCCAGGGAAACATCTGGTTTTATAAGGAAGCACCAGGGCTTGTGCGTTTTTAAAGAACCATTTCCTGCTGTGATTTTTAAACCTCAATTTTTATGGAATTATTTATTACATTTTAACATCAACATGGACAAAGTGTTTTTTAAGGATTATTTATTTATTATGGATGATATGCTGCACTATTTGCACTTGGATGTTTTGACTGAATTCTAATAAAAGCACCTGCCCCTTGTTGTAAGTATGCCTAACTCATCTTGATCTATGACTTTTGATGGTTTTGGGTTTTAATGTCTACAGGGAGCAACAAGGGAGTGTGGAGCTAATCCAGACCATCATGCCTTCAGAGTGTTCCTAGGAGAATTATGTTGTGTACTTCTTAGTCCAGATAAAGGAAGGATCAAGGGTGGGAGAGTTTGAGGCCGACATTAAAGCCCAGCCTGCTGTATAATAGAAGGGAAAGAAAACTATCATTCTGGAAGATGAGAAGAACTTGTCTGAATGTTGGTTAATGTTTTTCTGACCCAGATCCTAATTTTGCAGTGATTGGGCTGCCACCAAAATCAGTCCTCTCAGGTGCCATAATCCCTTGAGAGGATTATAAAAGACTGCAGTTAGCTTTGGCTGCTGTGTTTTAATTTTGGCTTCTCCTTTGTACTCTCTTTCTCTTTTGCCTAATGTTCTTATTTCAAACAGCTATTGTCAATGACAGGCAAACAAAGCCTTTTGAAACCTTTGAGGCTTGTTCTTGATTGTACTGGAAATAGGTTCAAATTTTGAAGCATTGAAAACAATGCGCATGATGATATCTCACTGACAGTTTACTGATCTGCACAAGACAACATCCTTTGGTGAATTTCAGTAGGTTTCACTTCCTCTTCCCAACAAAATTTCACTATGGGGCTTTGTTCAATAATGATGCAATCCAGCAGCGTCCCTGCTCATTTAACCCTTGGCTTATACACATCTCCTTCATAGACAGGGCAAATGTTCTTGAACCATCCCTAAAACCAAAATAGCAGGAAAGCTAAATACTTCAACAGGATATAGAAAACAAACAAAGGGAGTGATGATCACACATACCAAAGCAAAGTACAGTACATAAGAACAGGGCAAAACCAAAAAACTAGCTTACCCTTGAGCCTTTATTCATAACTGTCATTAGCTATCTAACATGTGAGTTGTTTTGTCCAAATGCCCACTTCAGCTCTGTACCACTTGTTGCCCTTTGCCCTCCATTACTTCTCTTTCCCTCTACTCTGATCCTACTTCTTCAAATGTTTGCGGAAGTGAACGCTGGCGTTTCTGTCTGCCGCTGCTTGCCGGTGTTCTGTTTGTGTACTTTTTCCTAGTTGTTTTTTACTCGTTTTTTGTCTTTTGCATTGGATTTTCCTTCTCCTTTGCATTGGATTAAAAACTGATAACATGCATTTGCGTCCCTTGCCTCCTTCGGCCTCAACATGAGCCCTCGTAGAAGTGTTCTTTGCTGGCTGCAACCTGTGTGGGTAAGTATAAACTTTCTCACTGTTTCTCTGCTCAAGTAACTAGCTTTGATGAATAGGTGGTTGAAACTGCCCCTTGTCAATTGCTGAGTACTTGTGGAAATCCCAGAGGTGACAGTCTATTGGCTAACGTGTTATTTTAATTGGGCGGAGTAGGTACACAAGGGGTACATTGCTTTGTTTCCAATCTGGAATTTGCTTGGGTGACTTCTGGAAATTTACTATGATAAACCTCAATTGGTTGTCATGGATTATTATGTCTACTTTGGTATCTAATGCAGTCACATCCATCCATCCACCCATCCATTTTCCAACCCGTTGAATCCGAACACAGGGTCACAGGGGTCTGCTGGAGCCAATCCCAGCCAACACAGGGCACAAGGCAGGAATCAATCCCGGGCAGGGTGCCAACCCACCGCAGGACAGTCACATCCTCAAAGCTAAAATATTTACCAGATGAATTGTATCGACTTCGAACAAACTATGAAGTTCCTGCTGATCTCTTGCTGCACCGCGGCATTCTCTGACGACCAAAGTACGTTCACTGAGGCCCTCGTCGTCGTTTTTGCCTCAGCAGGAGTAGCAGTGGGTCTATTCCTTCAATTTGGTCTGAAGGATGCACTTGTCCACGTACTTCTGAACGACGTCCTAATCACAACGTGTTGATTCCTTTGGTAAAATCGCTGGAATATACGTCCATAGACGCTTTGAAGTTTGGATTATTTAATACTCAATCTATCTCTTACAAAGCTCTACTGATTGGTGATGTTATCATAGATACTAAGATGGACTGTTTATGTCTTACGGAGAACTGGCAGCAACCCGGTGATTATTTCCATCTAAATCAAGTGCTCCCTCCAGAGTTTGTCTGCATCTCCAAATCCCATTCTTCAGGGAGGAGAAGCGGTCTTGCAATAATATACTGTAAAGACTTAAAACTGTCACTGATACCTCTTCCAGCGTATCCATCCTTTAAACTGTTAGCTGGCAAACTCTGTGGACCTTCACCTATTATAATTGCTGTTTTATATAGACCTCCTAAACTATCAAGTGTTTTTATTGCTGAACTTTTTACTGTTTTAACAACTTTGTGTGCAATGTCTGCTAATGTCATTCTCATGGGTGATTTTAACATACACGTTGACGTGCCAACTGATGCACTGACAAATGATTTTAATGAAATCCTTGACTGTTTTAATTTAATTCAATATGTCAACTTTCCAACTCATGACAAGGGTCATATTTTAGACTTAATTTGTTGCTCTGGTATCGCACCTCACAATCTTTTTCCTACTGAATTACCTATCTCAGATCACAGAATGATCACATTTTATGTTAGCTTACCTCTCAGTAAATCAAAGGTTCCGCGTGTAATGTCATTTTGTAATGTCAAGCATGTAAACCCAGAGACCCTTATAGATTTATTGCAATCCCAGTCTGTTTCTTGTTCCGCTACCACACCATCAGAATTAGTGGACCTTTACAATGCTGCTCTGTCTTCTGCCTTTGATACACTAGCTTACTTAAAAACACGGACTGTCTCATTTATTCGTACCGCTCCCTGGTTGACATCTGAACTCCGTCAGCTCAAAGCCTCGGTCCGACAGTTGGAGCGCCAAGCTAAAAAGACGGGTCTTGTTGTACATAAGGAAATGTACTCAGATCACATGTTGAAATACAAAAATGCTTTCTCTGCTTCCAAAACTGCATATCATTCTAACATTATCAATACAGGAGGGAATAATACTAGAGCTATTTTTTCTACAATGAAAATGCTAATTACACCACCAGAAAGTGCCGCTCACCATAACCTCTCTGTTAAATACTGCTGTACTTTTTTGGATTTCTTCAACTCAAAAATTGAAAAAATCCACCAGCAACTTGCCTCCTCTATTTCTGCAGAAATACTCTCCACTATCACTCATGTTCCCTTACCAACCACCCTTTTCTCAGATTTCAGTTTACCAGCTGAAAATAATATCTTGGAGCTTGTAACAAAATCTAATTCTTCCACATGTCAATTAGATCCAATACCTACAAGCTTTTGTTAAGTCTTGTCTGTCACATATTTTCCCCATGATAACTTACTATAGTTAACTCTTCTCTTACTACAGGCACGGTCCTCCTGTCACTAAAAACAGCCTCAATTACTCCAATTCTGAAAAAAACTGGTTTAGACCCAAATATCCTTTACAATTATCGACCTATTTCAAATGTTCTGTTTATATCCAAAATTCTTGAAAAGATAGTTGCCTCCCAACTCCAGTCCCACCTTTCAAAAAATAACCTTTTTCAACAGTTTCAATCTGGGTTTTGCCCTAAACACAGCACAGAAACTGCCCTGGTCAAAATCACAAATGATCTTCTCCGGGCAGCTGACATGGCACTTTTATCAATACTTGTGCTTCTTGACCTCAGCTCTGCATTTGACACCATATCTCACCAGATACTTTTGAAATGTCTAGCTAGTTTTGGAGTCTGTGGCCTTGTCCTTCAGTGGTTTTCTTCCTACCTCACTGATAGGAAGCAATTTGTTCAAATTAAGGGCTTTAAATCTGAGAACGCAGTCGTTACTCAGGGAGTTCCGCAGGGTTCTGTTTTGGTGCCGCTTCTTTTTCTTATTTATATCTACCCAATAGGTAATATCTTCCGGCACCATGGTATTAGGTTTCATTGCTATACTATGCCTTATGGCATGTCTCCAAGACATAAAGACATGGATGACTCACAATTTTCTCCAACTAAACAGCAATAAAACTGAGGTGCTCCTCATTGGCTGTAAATCTACACTTGCTAAGGTTAACCATTCTTCTATTTTAATCAACAATATTAACACAAACATTTCTTCCCAAGTTAAGAGCCTGGGCGTTATTCTTGACAGTACTCTTTCTTTTTCTTCCCATATAAGTACCATTTCCCAGACTGCCTTCTTCCATCTCCGAAACATTTCTAGACTTCGCTCTGTTCTCTCCCAGCATAATACTGAAGTATTGGTCAATACCCTAGTCACCTCACGTATAGATTACTGCAACGCTATTCTATCTGGCATTCCACAAAAACTTATTCATCGCTTACAGCTTATTCAAAATTCTGCTGCCAGGATAATAACCTGTTCTAAATCCACTGAACATATTATACCTATTCTCTCTCAGCTTAACTGGCTCCCTGTTAACTACAGAATACAATACAAAATACTGCTCTTAACATTTAAAGCTCTCCACAACCTTGCTCCTCCTTACCTCACTTATCTCCTCCAGATTTACACTCCCTCTTGTTTACTCAGATCTTCATCTGCAGCTCTACTTTCTGTTCTATGAGAGCTCGAGCATTCTCTCATAGTGCTCCTCAACTCCGGAATTCTCTTCCCTCTTATATTCGTCAACTTGATTCAATAGCACAGTTTAAAACTACTCTCAAAACTTATCTTTTCAAGTTGGCATATCAGTTGTGAATTCTACACTCTTACTGCCTGTCATATTTGTGTGTTTACTAATTATTGCTTTGTGATTTATCATTTTCTTGTTTTTTTTTTAATTATTGTTTAACTTTATTGTAAGGTGACCTTAAGTGATAAGAAAGGTGCCTATTAAATAAAATGTATTATTATTATTATTATTAGTCTTGTCATCCAAATCCACACTCAGCAAGCCCCTTACAGGGAGACTTTAAATCCCATTTTGGTGTTATTCACTTCAAGGGTCAGGGGTAGCTTTACGTTTGTGGCAGGACAGCAGACTATAATTTTTTCTGATAATTCTGTAGTATCCCTGCACTTCTGAGTCATCCTTAGGCCTTAAGAGGCCACATATCTAAGGCATGTCTGCAGCTCTAGCTCTATACTGAAGATAATTAGCAATTAATTGGCTGCTTGTTCCTTTGTACTTCCAAATGAAACACTGCAGGAATTTAATTTCTTATGATTAGTTATTGTGCACCTTGGTGTCTCATTTAAAGTGATTCAGGAATTGGAAATTGAACCATACATTTAAAGAAGGTCACTTTGAGTTTACTTACAGCACATAATAGCTTGTTACACGTCTAGGGCTGCCATCTGCCCTCATTTTACCGTACATGTCCTCATTTTTAAGGTGCCTTGGACTGTCCGGGAAGAATGTATAAAATTTTGAAAATGTCCAGAATTTAGGCTCACAAAATTTGAAAATCTCCATATCCTTATCATTGGTAAAAATGGAAAACCATACAACTTTTAGTATTTGCGGAAGTAGTGCGAACAATTTTTTCCCACAATCTTCACTTCCACTCCAGTAGTAAACAACGCAGATATTGACGGGTATAGTCAATATCTGTCCAACTTGGCTTTTTCACATCATATTTTCAGTTCTGCTTTATCTTCTTGGCAAGTAGACAGTTCATTATAAATGTTGTTCCTTTCCTTAATTATTTGTAATCCTAATCCATCGTAACTAAGTGAATTTATTCAAAATCGAACTTACAATTTCACATTTTCTATGTGAGATCTTATTTTCAATTCTTCTTTCAGCAGCTTGGTTAAACAAGAAATTTCATACATCCAGGTACAGTCTGTCATATTTAAGTGCGAGTAAGTACTGCTTTGAAATATTTTAGTGGAAAATATTGTTATTACCACCCGTTGTTCCAAAATGGATTTATAATTGTAAATGAAATGAGTCAACTATTAAAGTTTCAGTTAATTAAAAAAAATCACACATTTATTCTGTCATGTAAATGAAATATATTTTTAGTTATCAGTTGATCAAGTAATAAGTCACTTCTTCAAGTATTTTAATATTTTCATAATGCTTTCATTTACATAAATTCACGAATACCCATTATGCTGAAAAGAAAGTGCAAGCTGCAGACTACTTGAACAACAAGCTGTTTTTGAAAAGGCAAACAGACTCAATTAAGGGGCTAATGCTCCCATATAGATAGATAGATAGATAGATAGATAGATAGATAGATAGATAGATAGATAGATAGATAGATAGATAGATAGATAGATAGATAGATAGATAGATAGCCCTAGGCTCATATAATATAATATTCCCCTTAATAATGTTTACTGGTTGTTTTATTTTTAAAAAAAAAAAAAAAAAAAACAGTTTTTGACGTGGTTTTCGGAGGCTGTAGAGCTCCGGGTGGTGTTCACACGAGAAGGTGTTGGACGCGAGAAAAAAAAAAAAAAGTGGTGGTGGTGAGGAGAGCGAGAGAGGTGAAGGAGCGGAGGGAGCCTGCGAAGAAGTACAGGATACTTGGAATAGCGCTCCAGGTGACAAAAGGAAAACCTGGCAGCTCCTCGGGCAAGGAGGAAAAACAACAAGCTTTACCCCATTGGAGCAGACTAGCTCCATTTCGCTTGCATCGTTTTGCTGTGCGCCAGCCTGCCGGCAGGGGAACTCCATCATTTTTCCACAGCATGGAAGTTCTGTGTTTGGACAATGGACACTGATATTCACTCCGCATATTAGTGAGTACTGTTACCTTTTATGTTGGCTCGTTAGAGCGAATGGGCCTTAACGTTTTTGGCCACCACATTCACGAGCGTCGACCAGGCCTGCAACAAGGGGGGTTTGTGTTAATATTTTATTTGGTGGCCGCTGGCTTGTGTGTGTGTGTCTCTGTGGGCCCCAAAAGTTGTTAAGTTAGAGTGAGGTTTTAGTGATTAAATTTGCTCATATTATAGATTTTGTTATTGTGTTCTTCTTTAACAGTGGGATGTTTTAAGTGCAGGTAAAAGCAAATAGTTAAGAGTACATTTGTAAGGTTTAAGTGCACTGCCTGAACCTATAGGTATTTGTTGTGAAGGGTAAATATACAGCAATTTGTGTGAGTTTCTAATTTCTGTAATCTATCATTTATGGGAATTTTGATTGGACTTAACTATAGATAGTTTTATTTATTTATTTTTTGAGATATTTTTTCAATTTAGTCAATAAATTTTGTTATATTTTGGGAATATATTTGTATTGTGAATTGTGTTACAAATTACTAATTGTGAAACAGCTGGTAGCTTATTACTGGGGAGTAGGTATTAATTAAGGGAAATAGAGTTTACGAACTTAGGGCACTATCCTATGGCTAAAGGGCTGGCACAAAGTCTACTCAGCTCTCTGCTTACCTGGGCTGCTGTAATTGTGGGTTGGGGTAAACTCTCACCTATGCTGGTATCAGCAGAAGGATGGGTGGAGGGTGCAGTACTCTGAGGTGAGAGTGGGTTAGGGTGGTCAAACCTGTTAAAAAAGTTGTTCATCTGGTTTGCTCTCTCCACGTCTCTCTCGATGGTGGCACCCCACTTCGAGCTGCAGCCAGTGATGATCTTCATGCCATCCCACACTTCCTTCATGCTGTTATTCTGCAGCTTCTGCTCCAGCTTTCTCCTGTACTGCTCCTTCACCGTCCTGAGATGGACTCGGAGTTCCTTCTGCACGCGCTTGAGCTCATGTTGATCACCGCCTTTAAAAGCCCTTTTTTCTGGTTCAAAAGGCCCTTGATGTCACTTGTAATCCATGGCTTGTTGTTAGCATAGCAACGTACTGTTCTTACTGGAACTACAATGTCCATACAGAAGTTGATGCAGTCAATTTCAATTTCAGTAGCATGCTATGTAAAGATTCAGTGGAAAATATAAAATAATGTACATAAATGCAAATAAACTAAATTGAAAAGAGTGAAATTATTTTTATTTTACTAGAAGTGAATTTACCATGTGTATCATTTTTTACCAGTTTACGACAGTTAAGCTATCCAAAAAGGAATGGAAAGAATGATGTCTGACATATTCAAAATATTTAATGGGTTATTAGTTTGCCAGTGACTGTGATTGTGGCTATCATATCATTATTATAGTGATAAACTGCTACTTAAGGTTTATATCATCTTAAAAAACCATAAGACATTATAAAGGCGTATTATGGCATTATAGGGAAAGGCATCCTCAAAAGTCCTCATTTTTCAACCCAAATGTCCTCGTTTCCAGAGAAAGAGAGCTGGCAGCCATATACACTTCTCCTTTTTAAGAAACAAGATGGAAAAAGCAAAAACAAGCTTTAGAAGATAACATTTAAATATCAGTTGATGTAAATGAAGCTGGCTATTTATAGTCTCATTTGAAAACACACTTTGGAATATTCAACCGTTTTGTATCTAATCAACTCAAACCTAGTATATTTAGATTTGGACCTTTTATATTTATGAGAGGTGGCATGGTGGCACAATGGTAGCGCTGCTGCCTCGCAGTTAGGAAACTCGGGTTCGCTTCCCGGGTCCTCCCTGCGTGTAGTTTGCATGTTCTCCTCGTGTCTGCGTGGATTTCCTCCGGGCGCTCCGGTTTCCTCCCACAGCCCAAAGACATGCAGGTTAGGTGGATTGGCGATTCTAAATTGGCCGTAGTGTGTGCTTGGTGTGTGGGTGTGTTTGTGTGTGTCCTGAGGTGGGTTGGCACCCTGCCCGGGATTGATTCCTGCCTTGTGCCCTGTGTTGGCTGGGATTGGCTCCAGCAGACCCCTGTGACCCTGTGTTCGGATTCAGCGGGTTAGGAAAATGGATGGATATTTATGAGAGTTACCTTTCTCTTTCATTTTGGAAACCTTTCAGAGAAATTGGACATTGAGGTTTGAATCTTAAATCCCTGATTTTTAAAATTTCATTTCCAAAAAAACTGGAATACTAAAAATGTTCCTTAAAACTCTAAGTAGGCCTAACCTTTAAACTGAAAATCAAAAAGGCCAAGGGAAACAGAAGAGGGAAACTATTTTAAATCCCTGACCCAAACAATGAAACGGTATTTCCGAGAATAATAAAGATTATTCAAAAAATTGTATAAAAAGGAAAAAAGGAGAAATTAAAAAACATCTAGGAATTTTAAAAATGTTGCTTCCTAGAGATAACATAAAGCTAATAAAATCAAAAGGCAAAAGATTAAAAATCAGAACCAAGAGTGTTGTGAAATGGAGAGTTCCTTAGCAAAAAAAGACTCTAAAACCCACTCAGAATGCCAATTGGAGGGGATAAAACTGTGGAACCCTGGCTAGTAATGAAAAGAAGAACTAAAAATCACAAGTAGAAGCTAATGTTTCAGCACTATGTGGAGGCATCACTGGCATCTAAATAGGCCTAGAGGTATGTCAGAGGGGGACATTTTTTTGATTTCCTGGGTAATCCCATTGCTGATTGTTGTCATGGCTGTCTGCAGGATGTAGGTATTTGCTCTCTTGCAAAGGAGTCACCGCTTTGAAGTTTTGGCTAGTTGAGTATACAAACAATACAAAGTTGTGATAACAGAACTGCTCCTTCCTTGGAGGATGTTTGTATAATTCTGACTTGGAAATTAACATGTCTGACAATATTGTTTTCTAATCAGCAGATCTGTACTCATTCATGGTTGGTAACAATACATTTTGTTAACTTGTGTTTTCATTAATTGTTAAACCCAGAAAATTTAGATGTGCCATTGTTTAAACCGATTGTCCAGGACTGACAACGGCAAGGACTGAAGGAGATTTAAAAACTTCTGGGCAGGAGAAGGCAGAGGAGGGACGGTCCACCGAGAACGCTGCCAAGATACTCGCAGAGAACACAGGGGCTCGCTGACAGACTGTGGTACGTGGCTGGTGCGATGTGAGGAACGCGGACCGGAACACTTACCCCGAGGGAGGAAGAGACAGCTCCACAAGAAGACAACTGTGGGTCCAGCGAGACAGGGAAGCTGCATGAAAGGACCAAGCAAAACTGGTGGATGAGAAGTGAGGCATGCCTAGGTCTCAGCAACACAAGGAGCCCAGAGTGGGAAAAAAGAACGATAAGGAGACAATGACAAGGATTCCACAATTTGACAAAACTTCTGTTGGGAAACGAGTGTCCGGTGAACAGAGTGCATCAGTGGACAGTTGGACGATTAATTGTTGTGGTAACAGTGCATAAACTGGACTCTGCACCATTAAAGGTTGTATCCTCCAATTCTTGTTTTTAACGGACTTTTAGAGTGTGGACTGTGCATTTTCCTTTTAAAAAAGGAAATTCGTTCCTGATATTTTTAGATTTGTTATGTTCGTTTATCTTTTTAATGTACTTTATATTGTCTTGTGTAATAGAAGTTAGTGTTGCTTTTCCTGAAATTACTGTTGTGTCTTTCATTGTGTGTTTACTCACCACCCAATTTAAAGAAATATGTGTGCTATTATCAGTAAATTTCAAGAGTTCCCAGTCTCTTAATAAAACTGGGTGGCGTAGTCGGATATTGTAATGGTGTCTAAGTTAGATCACCTGTGAGTTTGACCAGACACCTGTCACAGAGGAGCAAAAAAGGCTGCTTGACATACAAATCCATCCATCCATCCATTATCCAACCTACTATATCCTAACTACAGGGTCACGGGGGTCTGCTGGAGCCAATCCCAGCCAACACAGGGCGCAAGGCAGGAAAAAAATCCCTGGCAGGGCACCAGCCCACCGCAGGACACACATACACACACACACCAAGCACACACTAGGGACACTTTCAGAATGTCAATGCACCTAACTTGCATGTCTTTGGACTGTGGGAGGAAACCAGAGCACCTGGAGGAAACCCACACAAACACGGGGAGAACATGCAAACTCCACACAGGGTGGACCCGGGAAGCAAACCCAGGTCTCCTAACTGTGTGGCAGTGTGGTGTAGCGGGTCCACAGCTCAAGTCAAAAAGGCAACTTTTTAAATAAATAGTCACCATTGCGTGATTGAGCGAATACTCGCTCACAGTATAGAGCGGTTGGCAAGCTGGACAGTGAGCCCTTGTGGGGTGTTTAGCCGGCACCCGGGGGCAGTCGGTAGTGGTCGCTGATGGAGGATGGCTGGTCACATAAGGCCGCAAAGGCAGCGGGAGTCGGGACTTGAGAAGAGAAAGCTCCAACGTGAGCACCCTGGTCGCTGGGGAGCCCAAGTAACAGTCTGATGATGCCCAACGGAGCCAGGGGTCAGAAAGGCGAACAGACCAGCAGATGAAAGCACAGAGAAGGTCAGCTGCAGGTAGGGTGGCTCCCCTGGTGCATAGCCTGGACGGGAGAAGCAGGGGAGTCACAAGTAGAAAGGCACCGGGATCTGTTTTTAAAGGACTGCTACCAGCCATTGTTTTAACCTCATCGTATTTTAAAGGAATTATTTATTGTGTTTTTTTATCCTCCACAGTTCACTTGTTTTTATTTGAAGATTTGAAACACTATACTATTTATTTGGACACTTTGATTTTTGTTGTTTTTAATAAAAGCACTTTGCACTTTTTGCACCATTCACTTGCTTCATTGTTGTACCTCAATGTCCAGCTAATCGATGACATTACTGACGGCGTTGGGTTCAGAGCTCCCAGAAGCAAGATGGAAGCATGGAGCGGAACCCGCATTGTCACAGGCAGCAGCACTACCACTGCGCCACCGTGCCACCCTGACATACAAATGACATATAAAGTCATAAGAAACATGGACATAATTGAAAAACTCAGAGAACTGCACAGATAAAATAGTAAACAACTACAGTGATCCCCCGCCTATCGCGGAAGTTACGTTCCAGACCCACCCGCGATAGGTGAAAATCTACGATATAGAAAGACCACATTTTTTTTACAGTTTAAGCCTTAAAATACCCCTCCCACATGCTTTAAACACATGTAAACTTATTAAAACACACTTTGGATACACATATGATACACAGATGTCAGGCTAAAGATATGAGTAACATAATAATAATCATTATCAGTTTTACTTTCTCCTGTATGGTCAAGGTCTTCCTCTGGCACTTAGTCTCACTGCTACCAGAAGGCTTACAAGATGCAGGAAGCTTGGGAGTCATCGTAGGGCTTAAAACAAAATGATTTGCTCAGAAAAGTCGGACCACAAGCAAGGTATGCGATACGCGATTCATGTAATCTCGCTGTTCTTGCGAGATTACACCACTTTAGCAGCAGCTAATCAGAGCCCAAGAGAATAAAATCTGCTCTGAGTGGTTGAGTCTCTTCTTTCAGCCAATAACTGGCTTTGTAAGAAATCATCTGGGTGCTGTATATATATATATATATATATATATATATATATATATATATATATATATATATATATATATATATATATATATATATATATAGTAGCTGTGTGAGCCCATGCTGTAAAAAGCCCGGGGTCCTGGAAACTATTGAAATCATCAGAAAAAAAATTTAAATGTAGAGATGTCAGGTAATTGAAAGCAACTACTCTGGGCGTCTCTATCTTAGGAGGTTTCATTTTGCCGACATGCTTGCCTCTCTTGTGTATTAGCGGCGGGTGGAAAAATAAAAGGGATACCATTTTGCCGATGTGTTTACCTCGCTTGTGCTAAGTGAGTTTCTGCTTCCTCGGAGATGAAGCCCTTACCCCGACTCCACCTCTCACTTCTAGGCTGGACGGACAGACACACACATATCAGATATGGTTGGATGGCAAAGAATCAAGTGATTCTGAAGGAAAATCTTATAGATAATTGGTATAAAGAGAACTGGTATTAGGAAAATGGTTCATCACAATTGTGACTGTTCCCAATATACCATGATTTGTCATTGTTTTCACAATCATTTACAGCAGAAAAATTGGAAGATTATTTCCAAAGGAGGAATGTTTTTGTGACACCAACATTATCTGAGTTTTCTATTACAAAGTCTTATTACAAAATGCAAATTTTAACCTTGGGGGTAAATAACCTAGAAAATTGACAAAGAACTCCTTGTAAATCAAATTGAATCAATGAATAAGTCTTCTAATAGATAATGAGGCACAGTTGACCAAAGCCTACAGTTCACAGGGACAGTGTTTTAAAAGGTGAGATATAAAATGAATTGTTAAATAAAAATCTAGTGTGGATTTAGAACGTGCATGTAAATAATACATTCATAAGAAATAAAAATGAATGAAAACGCATCATTTTTCTCAGTGATATATTTGATAGAACATGAATAAAAAGGCTTGTTTCAACAGGAAAAAGCTAAACGGTATTAACGATTACCCCTCCTCGAACTGCCACCTTATCGTGGTGGAGGGGTTTGCGTGTCCCAATGATCCTAGGAGCTCTGTTGTCCGGGGCTTTATGGTCCTAGGTGAGGGATGAGACAAAGTGCGGTTCCGCAGACCTTCTATGATGAATAAAAAATTTGGACGCCGTTTTCCCTCGCCCGGATGTGGGTCACCGGGGCCCCCCTCTGGAGCCAGGCCTGGAGGTGGGGCTCGATGGCGAGCGCCTGGTGGCCGGGCTTGCACCCATGGGGCTCGGCCGGGCACAGCCCGAAAAGGAAACGTGGGTCCCCCTTCCCATGGGCTCACCACCTATGTGAGGGGCCAAGGAGGTTGGGTGCAGTGTGAGTTGGGTGGTGGCCGAAGGCGGGGACCTTGGCGGTCCGATCCTTGGCTACAGAAGCTGGCTCTTGGGACGTGGAATGTCACCTCTCTGAAGGGGAAGGAGCCTGAACTAGTGCGCGAGGTAGAGAGGTTCCGGCTAGATATAGTCAGGCTCACCTCGACGCACAGCTTGGACTCTGGAACCAATCTCCTTGAGAGGGGCTGGACTCTCTACCACTCTGGAGTTGCCCCCGGTGAGAGGCGCCGAGCGGGTGTGGGCATACTTTTTGCCCCCCAACTTGGAGCCTGTACATTGGCGTTTACCCCAGTGGATGAGAGGGTAGCCTCCCTCCGCCTTCGGGTGGGGGGACAGGTCCTAACTGTTGTTTGTGCATATGCACCGACAGCAGTTTGGAGTAGCCACACTTTTTGGAGTCCCTGGAGGGGGTGCTAGAGGGCATACCTTATGGGGACTCCCTCATACTGCTGGGAGACTTCAATGCTCACATGGGCAATGACAGTGAGACCTGGAAGGGCGTGATTGGGAGGAATGGACCCCCCGATCTGAACCCGAGTGGTGTTTTGTTATTGGATTTCTGTGCTCGTCACAGATTGTCCATAACGAACACCGTGTTCAAGCATAGGGGTGTTCATATGTGCACTTGGCACCAGGACACCCTAGGCCTCAGTTCAATGATCAACTTTGTGGTCGTGTCATCGGACTTGCGGCCACATGTCTTGGACACTCGGGTGAAGAGAGAGGCGGAGCTGTCAACTGATCACCACCTGGTGGTGAGTTGGCTTCGATGGTGGGGGAGGATGCCGGTGAGGCCTGGTAGGCCCAAACGTGTTGTGAGGGTCTGCTAGGAACGTCTGGCAGAGTCCCCTATCAGAAGTAGCTTCAACTCCCACCTCTGGCACCAGCCGGAAAAGGGTGGAGTGCCCTCTCAGGGTGGGAGGCGAGATCCTGCCCCATGTGGAGGAGTTCAAGTATCTCGGGGTCTTGTTCACGAGTGAGGGAAGAATGGAGTGTGAGATCGACAGGCAGATCGGTGTGGCGTCCGCATTGATGCGGGCTCTGCATCGATCTGTTGTGGTGTAAAAGGAGCTGAGCTATAACGCAAAGCTCTCAATTTACCAGTCGATCTATGTTCCTACCCTCACCTATGGTCATGAGCTATGGGAGTGACCGAAAGAACGAGATCGTGAATACAAGCGGCTGAAATGAGTTTCCTCTGCAGGGTGTCTGGGCTTTCCCTTAAAGACAGGGTGAGAAGCTCAGTCATCCGGGAAGGGCTCAGAGTAGAGCCGCTGCTCCTCTGCATCGAGAGGAGTCAGATGAGGTGGCTCGGGCATCTGATCAGGATGCCTCCTGGACGCCTCCCTGGTGAGGTATTCCGAGCACGTCTAACCAGGAGGAGGCCCTGGGGAAGACCCAGGACACGCTGGAGGGACTATGTCTCCTGGCTGGCCTGGAAACGCCTCGGGATTCTCCCGGAAGAGCTAGAAGAAGTGGCCGGGGAGAGGGAAGTCTGGGCATCTCTGCTCAAGCTGCTGCCCCCGTGACCCGACCTCGGATAAGCGGAAGAGGATGGATGGATGGATGGATGGATGGATGGATGGATGGATGGATGGATGGATGGATGAAATTAACAATTAGTTTACATGTCACTGGTATGAAATGAGAAGGTGCAATTTATGTTTGTAGGATCAGATACATTCAAGTATTTATAATAAACAAATAACTTATAATAGGAAATGTACCAGTGCCAATGCTGCCACTTATTTCTCATTTAGTCCTAAGTTTCAGACCAAAAATGTTATGTCATCTGTGTTCATTTTAGTTAAAACAAAAATGACTAAAATCTAATTATTTTAAGCCTCATTTTTGTCATCAACTTTCTTCATTTTCTATTAAGATTTTTTAATATTTACTCACCAGAGAAGTGCTTTAGAATCTACTGTATCCAGAAAGATTTCAACTTTATCTGCAACTGCCAAATACCAAACAGGAGTCATAATGAAGCAAACACCTACACTAGCGGTCTCCACCTAGAGTAACTTTAATGTGCCACAGAAGTGGAGCTGAACTACAGTTAGGTCCATAAATATTTGGACAGAGACAACTTTTTTCTAATTTTGGTTCTGTACATTACCCCAATGAATTTTAAATGAAACAACTCAGATGCAGTTGAAGTGCAGACTTTCAGCTTTAATTCAGTGGGGTGAACAAAATGATTGCATAAAAATGTGAGGCAACTTAAGCATTTTTTTAACACAATCCCTTCATTTCAGGGGCTCAAAAGTAATTGGACAATTGACTCAAATGTTATTTCATGGGCAGGTGTGGGCAAGTCCGTCGTTATATCATTATCAATTAAGCAGATAAAAGGCCTGGAGTTGATTTGAGGTGTGGTGATTGCATGTGGAAGATTTTGCTGTGAACAGACAACATGCGGTCAAAGGAGCTCTCCATGCAGGTGAAAGAAGCCATCCTTAAGCTGCGAAAACAGAAAAAACCCATCCGAGAAATTGCTACAATATTACGAGTAGCAAAATCTACAGTTTGGTACATCCTGAGAAAGAAAGCAAGCACTAGTGAACTCAGCAACGCAAAAAGACCTGGACGTTCACGGAAGACAACAGTTGTGGATGATCGCAGAATCATTTCCATGGTGAAGAGAAACCCCTTCACAACAGCCAACCAAGTGAACAACACTCTCCAGGGGGTAGGCGTATCGATATCCAAGTCTACCATAAAGAGAAGACTGCATGAAAGTAAATAAAGAGGGTGCACTGCAAGGTGCAAGCCACTCATAAGCCTCAAGAATAGAAAGGCTAGATTGGATTTTGCTAAAGAACATCTAAAAAAGACAGCACAGTTCTGGAAAAACATTCTTTGGACAGATGAAACCAAGATCAACCTCTACCAGAATGATGGCAAGAAAAAAGTATGGAGAAGGCGTGGAACAGCTCATTATCCAAAGCATAGCACATCATCTGTAAAACACAGTGGAGGCAGTGTGATGGCTTGGGCGTGCATGGCTGCTAGTGGCACTGGGACACTAGTGTTTATTGATGATGTGACACAGGACAGAAGCAGCCGAATGAATTCTGAGATGTTCAGAGACATACCATCTGTTCAAATCCAGCTAAATGCAGTCAGATTGATTGGGCGGCGTTTCATGATACAGATGGACAATGACCCAAAACATACAGCCAAAGCAACCCAGGAGTTTATTAAAGCAAAGAAGTGGAAAATTCTTGAATGGCCAAGTCAGTCACCTGATCTTAACCCAATTGAGCATGCATTTCACTTGTTGAAGACTAAACTTCAGACAGAAAGGCCCACAAACAAACAGCAACTGAAAGCCTCTGCAGTAAAGGCCTGGCAGAGCATTAAAAAGGAGGAAACCCAGCATCTGGTGATGTCCATGTGTTCAAGACTTCAGGCTGTCATTGCCAGCAAAGGGTTTTCAACCAAGTATTAGAAATGAACATTTTATTTCCAGTTATTTAATTTGTCCAATTACTTTTGAGCCCCTGAAATGAAGGGATTGTGTTAAAAAAATGCTTTAGTTGCCTCACATTTTTATTCAATCGTTTTGTTCACCCCACTGAATTAAAGCTGAAAGTCTGCACTTCAACTGCATCTGAGTTGTTTCATTTCAAATTCATTGTGGTAATGTACAGAACCAAAATTAGATAAAAGTTGTCTCTGTCCAAATATTTATGGACCTAACTGTAAATACCTCTTGCACCCTAGGAGCCACATACATTTATGAGGCAGCTTGATTATTTGATCTGTGATTGGAACAATTATACAACTAAAATTTTTTGAAAAAATGGATGTTAGTCAAATTGGTAAAGTCAACAAATTGTCGTCACTTAACTGATAATGGAATTGGCCAGTTCACTATTGCTTGAATCTTATTTTGATACTTTCAGGTGATGTATTAACCCCAAAACAAAACTGACGCATAGTGAAACTTGCATTTCTGCTACTTAAGTAAATAACTCTGACATTGCCTAGATAGCACCTCTCTCACATGTAATATGTGTAAATGAAAATCCAGAGTAACAGATTCAATGTAAACTAGAATGTAAACTACCACAACATCTCTAAGCTCTGGGAGGCTGTTGATCATTTGCTAATCGGTTTGCCATTATTAACTATTCATAGGATGAGACCATCATTTTAGAATTAATCTTTCTCTCATCACTTTGCCCACTCTGGCTTAAATTAGGGGCACTTGTTTTTAATGGTAGTTTTATTTAAATACTGTACATTGTCTGAGGAAACCACTTTCTTTTCTATGATGAAAAAGCCAGCACCCACTGGGCTGAAGGACAGGGAGATGAAATCATTTTGTCTAGATATAAAGTAGGAATCCATAACTTTTGGTTTTGGTTCTGAATGTAGACTCTTCCCTTAGGCAGTGGAACACCAGGTAAATGATCTATGACACAATCTTGCTGAAGATATCAAGATAATTCCCTTTGTTATCTCTGAAGCTGCTCTGCTCAGAGCTTAATTGACTTTGCATTCATTAACTTTAATAAAAAAAATATACAGTCAATTCTCGTTACCCGTGGGGGTTCGTCCTTGTAAAACCCCACAGACAGTAAAACATTGAACCTATGGAAAAAATAGGGTTAGGTTTGGTAGACAGAATTCACTGTACAATTTTGCTTCAGCTTACTATAAACGAGTAATTTTATGTACCCAAAATCAGCTAAACTCATCATAACACATTTACACTTAGGAACACTTGATAAAAACATTAGCACTACGTCTAACTTCCATTGTTGAAATGTAATACGGGGGTCCTCAGGTTACAACATCTCGACATACAACGTTTTGAGTTTACAACGCTCACTCCCGTAAAAACGTGAGAAGGAATAAAGGTAAGGATTTTTTTTACACTCATTTTTTCTGTTACTATAGTACAGTGTACAGTACAGTATATTTATGTTGTGGGAAGCAGCCCGGACACAGACAGACGGACATCGATTAAAGTCCAACACACGTTTATTTATAATTATAAAAGTGCACAACCCAGTGCCGCAGCACAAATCACCCCACAAGTCCTAGCCAAAACACAATGCCTTTCCTCTCTTCAGGTCGCCTCTTTCCTCTCCCAGACCTCGTCCTCTTCCACCCGACTCCAGCCCTGAATGAAGGTGGGCGGCCCCTTTTATTGTCCCCCGGATGTGCTCCAGGTGTGTTCCGGCAATCTTCCACCGACATGCCCCAGTGTGGCGGAAGTGCCGGCTGCATCCCCAGAAGCACTCTGGGTGTCCCTGCTGCTCTTCCCCCCAGCACTTCCGCCACACCAGGAGGTCCAGGGCTGCCAAGGCATCCGGGCGGCCCCTGGCGGTGACCATGGGCCCCAACAGGATTGAGCTTCAAAGCTCTGTATCCATGGCCCCCAAAGCAACCAGGGCGGTCACCCCCTCATGGTCTGGAGGAGGCGCGAGCCCTCCTCCAGTCCTCTTTGGCGTCCCGGCTGGGTACCACCCCCAGCCACGTGCCACAATGTCCTTTTCCTTTTTCTGTGGCTTAGTTGTGTTTTTATGTTCTAGATTATGATTTTGCAAATGTGTTAGGATAGGTAAGTGACTTAGGCTAGGGTGTGTTTCGATTTACACCAAAATTCGGGTTACATCACTGTTGTAGGAACGGAACTGTGTCGTAACCCGAGGACCCCCTGTACATTTATCTTAAACACAGAGTAAAAAACTGAGAACACATGTAATATTATCAGAACGTTTGACTTGTTAACACAACAGAAACTACGAGAATAAAGTCATTAAACCACACGACCAAAGCAGACAAGTAGGTAGCTGGGCCCCTGTAGCGAAAAATGGTGGGAGGGAGGCAACTGTTCCAGCTCATGATGGATGAGTGGACAGAACATACAGGGGTCTAGTGGGGGAAGTGGACACACTCCCCAAAAGAGGATAGGTGGGCTGAAGCAGGACCAGTAGGGTGAGACAGTAACGGGCGGCTGCACCAGCTCTCTGCTCTAGTCTGGCAAAGCTCAGTAATGATCCTATGGAAACCTTGTGGTGACTTTTACATCCTTATAGATAGTCAAATTCAATTGTTTTCTTGGTGCTCTGCAAGACGCCTACAGCAACCATTGGCAGGGTCAATCCTAGGACCTCAGTAAAGCATCCAATTGATCGTAGTGAAGGATGGTGAGTACAAAGGACAGGACTTAATCACTGCGAGTTTTGACCCACACTCCCTTGGAATTTCTTCTTTGTGCCCTGGTCCTTTTCCCTAATGGTGTTTTACCCACAACTCTCTGAACTGGGTTAACACATATTGATCCATTCAGAGTAGAAACACATGTAGTCATGGACATCTAAGGGTATCATAGACCTGTTATTGTTTAATCTCATGTGTCATTGCTATGCGATAGTCCTCTTGGGATTTTTTTTTGTACTGTGCAGGGCTACAAATAGGTGCAAGTAGCCTATGGGTGTTGCAAGAAGGGTTACACTTTTGTAGAAGCAGATAAGTCAGTCCACGGAGAGTGAGGATTTATTATATTTAGAATAATCCCTCTAAGCCTTGGGTCCCCATCATGTGCAGTTTATTATGGGGTTAGGCCTTTTACACAAGGAAATATCACCTTTGCAACAGATGATCGAAAAATCAAAAATGATTTTTGCTTAAACTGTGTGCTCATTTCTATTTAAGGCTTCATATGATCAGTGAAATATTGGACGCTCATTCACTTACTGAATTATTATTTTCAAAACCTGTTGTTGTAATAATGCTGAACTCATTACATTTTCTTTAGCCCCTGAATCAATTAATGCCTTCAAAGGCATTTAAAATTTCAACATTAATGGCATTTGAAAGCTGGAGGATTCCTGAAAATCTGTATGGGTACTTATTTTCAAATCTTCTTTTTTTCAAACTAGTTTTATTCAATTTAACTAGACAATCAGTTGTCATTGTTAGAAAGCAATCAGCAAAGTTTTGTAATAAACTAAAAAGGTTCTGAAAAGAGTTTTCAATCCCACTAGTAGCCAACTTATTCTTTAAATTGTAATTTTAAAGTATTTCTAAATTCAGCCACTAATACCATAATGCTTCATTACATTAAGTGCCAGCCTTCAATGTTTTGAACTGCACTGTAAATCTGTTACTGTATGGTTCTCTTATCCTAAGGTATGTAATTGTGTCATTGATCTAGAATGCCTTTAATGCACAGCAACGACTACCTGAAATCTGTGCAAAAAAGTGAGCAAATCCTGGATGCTATAAACTGCTGACCACCATTCCAGGGATCTGGCTGCTAAAAGAGAAATTTTTCAGGCCTTCATGATTTTATTGTTACAATAGCTGCAAAGTGCAGGTCCAATCTTATTGAACCTTTCCTTAGAAAATCTCTGCTGCCTATAGGATTACCCACATACACTTTTGATGGTAGGGCTGTGTTCAAAATATTTATTGGGCAATATATTGTGAATAAATCCTTGCAGTCATTCTTGTATTGTTATTTACGAAGGGACATTTTTATTGGGCATGTAAATTTGAGAAAATCTTAATACGTACATGTATAAGAGTGAAATATTTTTAATGCCTGGCAGATGGCAAACCAATTTAGCGGCAGCTCAACTTACACTGAAAATGCACCTTTTTGGAAAAGTCTACACTATTATAACTTTTTCCAGAAACAGCATCAACACAAGCATCCCCCTTAAAGAAAAGAAGAAACTAATCTAGTTGCAAGAACCCAAGTGTTGAATAACAGAGTTTGAATAGTTCTTTCAACACAATTTAACAACAACATTCTGTGGTAGTCTTATGTACGTAAAGCTCAGCTTTCTACAGAAGTGAGTGACTTTAACACTCATTGCGCTGAAAATATTGCAAAAAAAATGAAACCATGTAAAAGTGCAACACATATAGTGTGTGAAGAAAACACTTTTAGAGTGTAATTGTGGCATCTTTATTTTCTCAGCCCATTTAGCACATTTATGTTACACTAGCAGATTTGAACAGAAAGATCAAAACTGCTCCTTGTGAGAATATAAAAATGATATACAAAGGTGACAAAGAATTTTTCCTAAAAGGCCTTGGCACTGGGACGCCTGCTTTTTAGAGGGTCTTATCCTGTTAACGCACACTCACACACTGAACAAACCTCGATTCATGCAGCACAGCAGGAAGAGGAGCAAAACCACAGTTGATTTGCAATATTCAAGATCAGCAAAAACAAAAAAATTATAAAATTATTAAACATATGAAACACTTGGTATTACTGTGCTTTAATTTTAAGGCTAGTACTCAGTTTTGCATACCAGTCAAGGAACAGCTAAGCTATCTCAGTTTCTCATCCAAATACTTCTTAATGGTTCTCAAGTTTTCTGCTTCAACTACAAGTCCTGGTAGTTTTGTTCCAGATTCCCACAACTCCTTGCTTAAACAAGTGCTCCCTGTCTTAAACCATTCTCCTTTATTTCCACTGGTGTCCTTGAGTATGTAATTCACACTTAAGCTAAAAGAATTCTGCCATTTCTCTTTTTTCAATGACTTTGAGGATTTTGAAGACCTGGATTAGGTCCTCATGCAGTCTCCTCTGTTTAAGACTAAACAGGTTTAATTCTTTGAGTCTGACAGTATGTGTTAGATAGATAGATAGATAGATAGATAGATAGATAGATAGATAGATAGATAGATAGATAGATAGATAGATAGATAGATAGATAGATAGATAGATAGATAGATATTTTATTAATCCCAATGGGAAATTCACATTCTCCAGCAGCAGCATACTGATACAATAAATAATATTAAATTAAAGAAAGATAATAATGCAGGTGAAAAACAGACAATAACTTTGTATAATGTTAAATGTTAACGTTTACCCCCCCGGGTGGAATTGAAGAGTCGCATAGTTTGGGGGAGGAACGATCTCCTCAATCTGTCTGTGGAGCAGGACAGTGACAGCAGTCTGTCACTGAAGCTGCTCTTCTGTCTGGAGATGATACTATTTAGTGGATGTAGTGGATTCTCCATAATTGATAGGAGCCTGCTGAGCGCCCTTCACTCTGCCACAGATGTTAAACTGTCCAGCTCCATGCCAACAATAGAGCCTGCCTTCCTCACCAGTTTGTCCAGGCGTGAGGCATCTTTCCTCTTAATGCTGCCTCCCCAGCACACCACCGCGTAGAAGAGGGCGCTTGCCATAACTGTCTGATAGAACATCTGCAGCATCTTATTGCAGATGTTGAAGGACACCAGCCTTCTAAGGAAGTATAGTCGGCTCTGTCCTTTCTTGCACAGCGCATCAGTATTGGCAGTCCAGTCTAATTTATCAGTGCTGAAATGTACCGTGGAACTAAACATATTTGGGGTTGGGGGGCATGGGTGGGCACTTTACATTTGGGCTTTGACACCAATGCAGGATCAAGTCATGATTCTTGATTAGCTGCTGTTAACTCATATCCTTTGAATAGGATAACTCTCTGCCTGCTCATTATGTTGTTTTAAACATTAATATTTGACCGTTTTAAATCACAGTTGAATTATTTAGACACATTATTTAAACTTTAATCAATATTTGATCACATTTGATCAAAAGATAATTGTAGAACTTCAAATGCTTATAATGAAAATTTGTCAGTTATATCTGGTGTACTATTGTGTGTCTTATACTGTTTCGTGATACGTATGGATCATATTGGGAAGATACTGCCAATACTCAACCCTACTGGATGGAGAATTAGCAGCTTGCTTTCTAAATGGACCTTTGCCTGACTAAATATAGGATTGGGTTTTTTCAGTTTTTGGGATTTTTGAGCATATTCTGCCCATTTGCTTATAATTTGTATTGTTATGGTGGAGCTATCACCATGTTTCCAGTTTGTATTTTATATTATGTGGACATTTTATGATGCAGATTCATAGACAAATCCATCTTGTTATGGTTGCTATGCATATTGCTAGTCATATGACATAGAGATCATGTAAAACATGGTGTTATTGGGTTCTGCCTATATAAAATGGCAGTGCAAGGTAGCTTGATGACTGCTTATTGGTTCAAAAGTAAATATACTGTGAACTTTAGTGTTAGTTAGGGGATAATAAATTAGTTTGTAGCAATGCCACATAAGGAGTATATTGAAATGTTTACCTGTGTGTGTTGTACTTTATTTTGTCTGTCTTTTGTGTGCTTTTCGTCACTGCCGGCAGTTTCCATTCAGATTCTGGTGGAGGAGCCTTTCGCTGTTCAGGATCTGGAGTTGCGAGGCAGTGATTGACAGCATTGCCTTCATGGACAGGATCTGGAAGGCCCGACAAAAAACACTATCCCGGTTAGACAGCCAATGAAGAGTTGGAGCGCCAAAATTAAAATCAGCAAGAAGGAAGTGATCAAAAAAAAAAGGAATAATCGCTTTACATTGCAAGGGTATAATAGGACGGACACTATCAATGACAAGGGAAAAAAGTTGGAATGTCTTACCCCAACTGGGAGAACTTTACGACTGACTTCAGCTGAGTCGGTGTTGGATTGGATAGCAGGCTGCTTACTGCTTGTGCTGATTGACACATTTGCAAAACAAAGACGCTGACGAAGAGGTGCAAAGGAATTTAAGGTGGCCTGGCATTATGACTTTTTTCGTAGACTTCATGGATTCCAGTGTTAAATAACTAAATGGGGCTAGAAAAACAGTGCAGAATATACTGTATAATATTAACATAATGCACAACTGAAGAATGATCAGTCAACAACAAAATATTAAATAGATAAAACACAGAAAATACTGTATGAAAACAAGAACATTATTAATAATACAAAATACAAAAAAGTAATATTTAAAAGGCAAATAAAGATCAAACAAAGAGTCAATGCTGTATACTTGTGCCAGGGATGAGGTTCTGGCTGAAAAATGAAAACAATCAGTGTGATATAGCTACATGAAATTGACTGCTTTGAATGGCATTATTCATTCATCCATTTTCCAAATCCTCTTATCCAGAATACATTTATGAGAAAGCTATCCCAACAAGCATTATAAACAAGGCAGGAACAACACCTGAACAGGGCACCAGTATGTCACAGAGTGAACACACAAACACATATGCCTCAGAATTATTGTGCATACAGAATTCATACAGTGTATATTTTTTACAATTTAAGTAATAAAAAAGTTGACATTTTTTAAAATAAATTAGTTTTTCCTGAATAAATTCCATCATGGCAAAAAATACAGCTCAAAAGAAGTCAGCCCTGGTTGAAGGCTGATAATCAGGGTTGTGAAGCATGTACAGTACACAAAACCTTTGACTCCAACACTATCTCCAACTCCTCTATTTATAATTAGACTAATAAAAACACAAATATACAAGATACAAGGCATTTCATCACTGCCAGCATAAATCATTAGGCTACTTTTTAGTACCTTGACCTGTTCAAGTTTTGAGTTTAAAGGCTGTAGCGATGCCGCTGTGGCCTTTTTATATTATTTGTTAAAGAAGTTACAAACATTGAGTAACATTAAACATAAGACAAAACTAACACAATTAAAAAGTTTAACTTGATTGGTAGGGCTGTCATGTTGAACATCACGATTCAAATATAATTCAAATTTATTTAAAAATGATCTTGTTCGTAAACATAGGCTGATGTTCGATTGTACAATAATGGATGTTTTACCTTACATTAATTTTGGCATTGTCTTACTCCAGACAAGCTTTTCAAAGCTGTGGTGTATTGCAGATCTAGTTTTGCAAATCAGCCTTTTCAGTTTTTTTTAATTGTTAGTTTGTTATCATCATTAGTCACAATGCTTCCCCACATATTTTGAGAAAGTTTTGTCTATCCCACTGGTGTGCTTTTTGATTAACAGAGCAGTTTTTCTAAACACAGCTCCTAGTACCCAAAAAATGTTTTGCTCTGTCCCAATTCACTTCGCTTCTAAACGTGTGATCCCCAACTGTTGTTGTAATTAATGCAAATAAAAATGGTTATGATACTTTTATTATTATAACAATTTAAAATCTTCACTGTAATGAGTGCCTTTAGTGTCACCAATACACATTTAACTACCCCCAACAACAGGTAGCATTTTCATCTAACGTAGCTGCTGGCTTGACACAGAATGTCTAAAACAAGGGAGCATATTAAAAATATTTAGGCCATCGTTATTACAATTTCACTGCATCTGTAAAGTAGATAAAATACCCTATTTAATTTAATCCTGTCTGTTATATATTGACCACTGACTCCTGCTTACAGCACTCATTTGGGGCCTCATGTATAAACGGTGCATATGCACAAAAATGTTGCATACACCTGTTTTAACACTCACTTTGAGATGTATAAAAACTAAACTTGGCATAAAGCCATGCACATTCTCACACCAGCCTTACCCTGTGTGTATGCAAGTTTCCACTCAGTTTTGCAAACTGGCAGCACCCATCATCAAAGCAGTGCTACTATTCTTGTGTAGTTTTCCTTTCTTTTTTAGATTCACATCTCTGAAGCAGCTTTATCAAATACATTGAAGTTAACCGCATATTGTTTATAAATTTAAGGCATCTCATTGTAATCAACCTGTAGCAATATAATGGTCCATGGAATGGCCAAACTATTCCAAAAACCATAGCTGCTTTAGTGTTGTTAGTCTCAGTGCACCTCTCACCACTCAGTGCACCACTCAATATTTTAATAATACAGCTGATCAGAAAGCTCTACAGCGAGCTGTGTCAAGAGCGCAGAAGATTATCGGGATACAGCATCTACCCTGGAGAACATTTCTAGCACACGATTCTTCAGCCATGAGCACAGTCTATTTGAACTTTTCCCATTCAGCAAATGCTTCAGAACCTTTCCTGCATGAACCTCGAGGTTCAGAAACAGTTTCATCCCAAAAGCTATAAGCACACTCAGTCAGTCCATCAAGTGTTCCTGGTAGAACTGTTTGCACTCAGAATTACAATTATCTCACTCTAAACTTGCACTACAGTCGTAATATTGCACAACCTTAGCCACTTTATGAACCATTTGCACTATCTGCACTATTTGTACATGTATATCATACTTATGCTTTCATATTGTATATTTTTCATTGTTTTTATTGTATTATTATTTTTGTTATTTTATTATTTTATAGGAAAATAAATCTATAGAGGATTTCCATATTGAATCTCTTTGTACCATACAATAACAATAAAGGAATTCAATTCAATTCAACAGAAGAGAATGCTCGTTTATAGATGATGACGGCTGGCTTCCATATCGATTTAGGTTTCCAAGACTTATCTTCTTGGAGCTCTTAATATCATTTTTAAGATGAAATGCATTAAAATATGTATATTACATTATATAGATACATTTTTATCTTCATATAAATAATGTATACTGTTAATAATTAAACGTGTGAGCATGGTGGTGCAGCGGTAGTAATGAGCTGGCGCCCTGTCCAGGGATTTGTACTGCCTCGGGCTGTATGCATGTAGTGATTCACACACATAGAGCACATAAAACAACACATGCAATACATTACATATACAATACATTTAACAATAAATACATTTAATGGGCTACTTTAGTTACGATGGGATCTGAGAAGCTCTGATAAATTTCACATGCTTTTGCCATTGTCTTTTAACCAAACATTGAATGGGGAAAGTGATATTTATATTGATTTGTATATTAAAATTTGCAAAATTCTAGCAGGAGTTGGGGTGGGGTGGCAGGCGTGTGCACATTTGTTACTTTTCATGCTGACCGGGATTTATGGACCTGAAGTGCGTGGCAGTTGGCTTATGCACGGTTTTGTACATTTGAATTTTTTGTACATACACACATTTCCACTTTTGTCCATATGCCATGTTTTAGTTCTATGCACGGTGTTATGCATGAGGCCCCTGGTGTTCAGCACTACATACTTACCCAATTGGAGTCCATGTCAATGAACTTTGCACCATTGGCATTTTATTTTTTTATTTATTATTTTTAAGTAAATTCATCCTACACATCTTATGATTTTGTTAAAAAATTTTCTGTGTGTTATTAGTTAACTTAGTTTTCTTGTAAATATTCAGACTCATTTTATAGAATTTAAGTTGCTTTGACAACTGGGTATAAAAACTTAAAGATCATTATGATGCAACATTTAGTACATTTTGTTACTTCTTTTATGAGACATGAATAGGCTCACAGTGCTTCTGTTTATAAAAAAGAAAGGACAGTGATTTCACCTCCCTGGCCTCAAGGACCAAAAAGCTGCTCAGCTGGGGAAAGGTAAAATAATGACTGCATTTAGTGCATTTAAGCATGCATGATTTTCTATGGACTTCATATGAGCATTACAGGCACTGCTAGCTGTGTCTGGTTCTGCTTCCTTTTTGATCACGTTACTTTGTGCACATGAAAAATCCCATTTTGGGGAAAGGCTATGTTTTCAAATGGTCTTTTATTTGGAAAGGGCTTCATTATTCATGCAATAGTGTCATAAGTGCATCACACTTTTTAGTTACACCATGAGTTAAATATATATACTGTGACGGATGGCCGAGGTACACGCCTGACCGGGACACCCCTACAACATATGTACCAGGGGGGCAAGGATGGGAAACCTGGTATCTCCCCCTTGGACGCTAGATGGCAGCCTCCCTGGGTTGCAGCGGTGCCTTGGACTCCCCCCAGGGCTTCATGGGGGTTGGAGTTCTGTGCTGCCATGTTGGGTTCCACCGGCACCACCAGGGGGTGCTGCAGCAGGAGCTGCTGGCCTCTTTTGGGAATTGGTTTCGCCACACCCGGATGTCAGCAATCAAGCACCTGGAGCACTTCCGGGTACCCAATAAAAGGAGCCAGCGACCACCACTCAGAGCCAGAGTCGGGTGGAGGAGGACAAGGTTGCCTGGGAGGAGTGGTGGTGAATAGAGAAAGAGCATGTTGGTGAATTGTATTGTTTTGGGACTGTGTTGTGGCTGGGGGACATGGGGAAGATGTGCCCTCCAGCTGAAGAAAATAAACAGTTTATTTATTTTATACGTGTGCCTCCAGTGCAAATCTGTGTTGGTTCGGCGCATATATAGCGCCTTCTTACACTATTTAAACTGCAGGTCCTGGCTCCAAAAGATGGACTGGAATCCTGCCGACTACGCCAATGTAAAACAGGAGCTATATATGCGCCCGACCCAACACAGAATGGACACAGAGGCACTCGTAAAACAAATAAACTATTTATTTTTCTTCAACTAGAGGGTACGTCTTCCCCGTGTCCCCCAGCCACAACACAGTCCAAAACAAGCACAATCCTCCAACACAATACTCCCTTCTTGCACCACCACCACTCCTCCCATCAAGCTTCGTCCTCTTCCTCCCAACTCTGGCTGCTGAGTGGTGGTTGCTGGCTCCTTTTATGGCCCACCCAGAAGTGCTCCAGGTGCTTGATCACCTGTTTCCGGTTGCACTCCCGGGTGGGGCTGAAGATTAGTCCACCTGGGCTCAGGGACCCATGCAGCACCCCCTGACGGCCACCCCAGATCCCAACAGGGCTGTGGAGAACTCCATCTCCCATGGAGCCCTGCGGGAAGCTGAGGCACCACCATCTACCAGGGAGGCTGCCACCAAGTGTCCCGGGGGAGGTATTGAGCAGCCCATGGTTGCTCCCCTGGAACATATATTGAAGGGGCATCCCAGCCGGGCATAGGTCCCGGCTGTCCGCCACAATACTGTATAGCACTATACAGTACCATAGCAAAGCATAGGGCTAGTTTGCACGGCTTAAGATGTAAGGTCTTTGTGTAGCTGATTTTATAATTCGCTGTTCTAACATGTATCTGCACACCCAGCAATCATTTCTAGAATGAAGACAAGATGGTGATGCATATTTTTCTCCATTATAGTGTGCACATGTGCATGATTTTGGCGGCTGTTACACAAAAATAAATGTCACTCAAGTATGGCTAGAATTTTTTTCCTTTTATTTTTTTTCAATCTGTGGTTGATGCCATTGTTGTTACCATAGTAATAATAATAATAATTTTAACATTTAATTTTAGTTATATTTTAAAAACAATGTACAAACATGCTTCTAATACTTAGAATCATTAAATTGTGTTTAACTATGGATAATTTGACAATATTTGACATCCCTAATTAGAATATATGAAATTGGAAATTTTAACATTATATTACAATTTACATTTAGTCAGTCAGTACATTTTTACGGATTCCAACTCCACACCCCTGCTTACAACACAATTAACAAATAATATAATCCAATGCATAATAATCAAAAACTAGCAAAAAGAAATTAACAAAATAATTTAAATCATAAAAACAATAAAACAATTCACAAGGAAAAAAATGAAAACAACAATGGACAAAACTAAAGCCAAAGAAAGAGTCCCAGGAAAATCACGACATACATGTCTCAACATTACTTCTGAAATATCCTTTGGCAGAGGAAAGAACCCAAAAAAGAAGAAGGTTATCGTGGAACTGAGGTTTAATAATCAGGAAATGATGGGATTTCTCAGGAGCAAAGAAGGAGAATGGTCATTGCACAGGTAATGGTCTGTGCATGTTTAAACAGGATAACCAAACGCTAAAATTAACACAACACACAATCAAAATAATTTCATAGTCAAAACGTAAATTTAATTTGTTATTATTTCACTCAGTACTACATGGTTTTTGTTTTCTAGAATTTTGAGAAAATGACAGTGTATGCAGCCATGTTTAACAAGGATGTGTGATTAGATCAAAGGTCAGTAACCAAGTGACTATCAACAAGGCTCATTGCTGTAAACAATATGTCCTCACCCATGCAAGTAAATCATAAAATGGGAGTAACCATAGGAAAGGGAAAACAAAATGGCAACACAAGGATGGCAATCTGCACATTACAATAGCAACCAAAATGAATAATAATTTTGCAAATTACAAAGAATGAAACAATGTTCTAACAATGTAAGGGTAGAGGTCATTAGAGTTCAGAACAAAATCTGGCATAAAAAGACTAGACAGTGAAACTATTAATAGAGCACAAAGGGCTTCCACACAGGGCTCACTGAAAGTTTTTTTATTTTTCTTTCACTAGGGGGTTTCGCCCCCTGCTCGCTTCGCTCACCAACCCCTGTGTTTGGTTAATCAGATATACAATTTAAAAAATTTTTTTTCTTTGGAATTGTTTCAATTTCATTATTTGCACTTTTACTTTAAAGCTTCATTAAAAACAATATTTTTTGGAGACACATTGTGACAACGCAATGTATAACTGCCCATGAGTGAATATTGTTTCTGTTTCTCTAATAAATAATCCGACTTTTTCTATTTTTTGTCCCTGTGATTTATTGATTGTCATAGCAAAAGCTATTCTCACGGTAAACTGTAAACATTTTAATATGAATGGCATATCACGATCTCCTTTGGTGTGTAACGTTATTCGCAGAATATATACATTACCTTTCTTTTTGCCTGTTAAAATTTGCATCACTTCTCCGTGATCACCAATATACACCTGACCGAATTGTGTATTCTTTGAAATTTAAACTTGTTGTTGCTTTAACTGTTCCGGGACCACAGATTCTCATAGTGTATGGTCCATTATTGTGTAAATCCACGTTTTGTGCATTGAATGATACGAATGCGAAAAGACTTTGTTGTCTACTTTTTGCCCTTTATTTCTGACCTTGATTTGTCCTGCTATTTTTTCAATTACACCTGGTTCTGATGATTAATCACCTTTTGTTTGAGGCAATGCGATCTTTTCTATCTTTTCTTTGATACTGTAGTGACTGACATGATAAAGTGTCACAAAGTTTTACTTGAACAATTGCCGACTTCCTAACCCCAAACACAACTTTCTAGCACCCTCTCCAACACCCCCCCTTACCGCATCAATCAATACTCCGCTATCAGTCTTTCATGCTGTACTCTGCCCTCCCTCAATCGGACCGAACAGTCACTTAAAACCAAAAAGCCCCCAACCTGGCTGGGATGCTACAATACTTTCAAATTTTTCTGCTTTCATATTCTGTACCTTCTCTGCATGTGTATCGCGCCATCGTTTGTTTGAGCCTTTTGAATTGCACTGCTTTCATAATCTCTTATCTGCCTTTTTTTCTCTCCAATGCCATTGGGTCTCTATTCTCCGTATTGTCCTTATACACTTTATATGTGCTGAGAGCACATGATCTGTGTGTACTACGTGCTTTTACACGACTGAGTGTTTTTTGATGGGTGAGCTCTTAAATGATATCTTTTGTAAGTAGGGTGTGTCTTGCACGAATCTCATGTTCCACCTTCCCGCGAGACGGCCCTGGGACAATCTCTTGGCACCAAGTCTCATGTTTACGGTCCCGGCAAGACGCACCGTGGCAAGTCTCTTTTGTCTCGCGGGTTTTTTTAAATGTCTTCCGAGAAGATCACGTATCGTTGCCTTGCTTCTGCTTTCCAGGATTTTTTTTTATAATAGAGAGATATGTCCTGTCATATGACATAAAAGGTGTTACCAAATAAAATAATAAGAAAAGCAGAGTCTGAAGCACTGTAAGTTACAATGTGTCATATTCTGGTGGCACCTTAAAGTTCTTGGTCAGTGAAGAGTTGGAAAGCGAAACCACCTGCCTGTCTAGCATGAAATGGCACTGCCTAAAAAGTGGATCCAAGGAACCAAATAGGTTAAATCTGAAGTACAAACGGTGAATGTTGTTATTATGCCTGCAACAAGTAAATATGTTTTCAAACCCCTGGTGGATGGGTTTGATATGATGGGTTTGGTGTGGACAATGATTTGATGATTTAGTGAACATTAAAATGGGCTAGATATTTGCTCTAGTAATACAAAAAGGAATCAGATGTGCAAAACATAAGGCAAACACTGTACTTACTGCATAGTTTTATTGATTCTGAACAAATACAACGTGAGTTGTCTGGAATTCTTCCAATGTCACTGTCACTGAGGCATAAGTCATTAGCATCCACTTCAGGAAATTCCAACAACAGAAAGTCACTTTCAGAACCTTTCATCATTACTCTTACTTGAATTGACAGCTAGGATTTCTTTTAGCTTTCCCACACCAGCTTTCTTCACTATCCCTTTGCTTTTCTCAATGGTTTTACTATTAAATATGTACATATTTGCAACTCTCTTATTGGGAGTTAATAGACTTCTGAACCTTATACCTTACTGAATGTAAATCAACATTACAACTGAAAAAAAATCATAAAATAATTAACACCTTAATAATTCAGAAAGTAAGGCAAGCAACTACTCACAAACGTAAATAATAAAACAATGTTGGCTATGCTATAAAAGTATCTGTAAGAGCCATTTGCCCATTTATTTAGGTCATGTTAAGTTGATAGAAGTATTCCCTTAGTTATGTTAAATGTTTTTCTATATATTAGTGCATAGTATATGGGAGGTTCTGATAACCCCCACCATCTGGATTGAAATGGAATATTCTAACTATTTGTTGTCTGTCTGATTGCAGATTATTCTCAGTTTGTGGCCTGCCTTGCCATGTGTAAGGCATGGAAGGTACACGGTTTAAAATCATGCCTTAATGTGCTCAGTTTGTATGCGCAGAGCCAAACGTTTAGAACGTACTGAATGTGGAGTAGAGCATACAGAAATAACTCAGCCTTAATGGTAGAAACAATTGAAGTTTAACACGAAGAAACACTTTTCTTTTTGTGCCTTTTATTCTATACTAGGTGGCTTCGCCCCCTGCTCCCTTCGCTCGCCAACCCCTGGTCATGGGTAAGCCGAAATACAGTTGAAAGAGATTATTGTCATTCTTGGTAATTGCTACATACTGTATGTATCATGCGCCCTCCGTACTATCTCGGGTTTGAGTATGCTGTGTTGACGTTTGGGGGCCTCGTACTCTCTACGGTTTGAGTGTGGGGCAGGATGTCGAAGCCTCTTGTGTTTGTTTTTTTTTCTGTGAGGACATATGCATGTCTGTGAGTACCTGTTGTATTACTGGAATGTGATTCACATATGCTGTGGAGTCCAGATCCTTGGGGCTTCTGCACCATCTCGGGTTTTTGCCTGCGGTGTGTTAGATGCGCGTTGTAGGCGCCTGCACCTTCCGTACTATGTCGAGTTTGATTATGCTGTGTAGTGTGTCGTTGTAGGCGCATGCGCCCTTCGTACTATGTCGGGTGTGACTATGCTGTGTGTTTTGGACGTTTGGGGACTCCGTACTCTCTCCGGTTTGAATGTGGGGCGGGATGCCGACACCTCCTGTGTTTGTTGTTTCTGTGAGTACGTATAATATTGTACTACTGTGATGCGGTGGTTTAGACGCGCGTTGTAGGCGCCTGCAGCTTCCGTACTATGTCGGGTTTGACTCTGCTGTGTGTTGTGGACGTCTAGGGTTCCGTAATCTCTGAGCTTGTTGCTATATTTCTTATATCTGTTAGTTGAGCTCTTTCATTGTAGGCGCGTTGTAGGCGGCTGCGCCGGCTGTGTCGTCACCTATGGGCGCATTGCCTCATGTCTTATCCACGTTAGGTGAGCTCTTTCGTTTTTGAGCTGTGTCTTCTTCGTTCTCAGAGGATCGCGCTGTAGCCGCCTGTGCAGCATGTCTCCTGCGTGCATGGGTATTTCGGGTTTGACTATGCTGTGTTTTGTGGACGTGTGGGGACTCCGTAATCTCTCCGGTTTGACTGTGGGCCGGGATGCAGACGCTTCTTGTGTTTGTTGTTTCTGTGAGTACTTATAATATTGTATTACTGTAATGTGATTCACATATGCTGTGGAGTCCAGGTCTGTGGGGCTTCTGCACCATCTCGGGGTTTTGCCTGCGGTGTTTTAGATGCGCGATGTAGGCGCCTGCACCTTCCGTACTATGTCGGGTTTGCCTCTGCTGTGTGGCGTGGACGTTTAGGGTTCCGTATTCTCTGGGCTTGTTGCTTTATTTCTTATTTCTGTTAGTTGAGCTCTTTTGTTGTTGACGGTGTATAGTGCGTTGTAGGAGCCTGTGCTTTCCGTACCATCTCGTGTTTGATTATGCAGTGTGTTGTGGACTCTTGTGGACTCTGTAGTCTGTCCCGTTTTACTCTGGGGCGGGGGGCTGTATCCTCTTTTTTGTGTGGCTGTGTCGTTACCGCTGTACGTACTATCTCTGGTTTGATTTATGAACTTTTGTGGACTCCGTAGTCTGTCCCGTTTCACTCTGGGGCAGGGTGCTGACTCCTCTTGTTTGTGTGGCTGTGTCGTTCGTAGTCTCTCCCGTTTCACTCTGGGGCGGGGGGCTGATTCCTCATTTTTGTGTGGCGCCTGCACACTATGTCTCCTGCGTCCATGGGCATGTACCTGCGTCCATATCCGGTTTACCATTCTCGGTTAGTAATATGGATGTGTAACAGCCTTTCTCTGTTTTTGTATGGACTGTTTGCTTTGAAGTTTCACTAAACTTTTTAAATTGAACTTTTTTGGACTGAGAGATTTCTTTTGGTACTTGTTTAGCTCATGCTTGATCCTGCCTTACTAACCAGCAGCTATGGTATCAGAAAGAAATATTAAGGAATAAACCAGGATCAGAAACTGGACTTAAGCAGTTCTACTACTAACACTAAACACAAAGCAATAAAATTATTTGTCCATTCAAAATAAGGACAACAAAAGAATTCAGCATCTTTAAGGCGCTATTTTAAAAAAAAATGCATTATTGGGTTAAGGAAAACTGTACATATAAAGACAAATGTCAGTGTTTTAAAGACCTTTGATTTAGGAAAAGAAAATGGAATACGAAAAGACTACTAAAGCTGATTGAGTGAAGGTATTTTTCTCCAAGGCCAATGAAATAATTCTAACTCTAAATCTCCTTTTATTCTGCTTTTTTCTGTTTCTGATACGGATGTAAGCAACACTGGAGCCCCAGAAAGAACAGTCCTGACTCTTTTTCCCTTCACTCTTTACACCTCAGACTTTAAATATAACACCAGGTCATGATGTCACTTGCAGAAATTCTCAGATGATTCTGCACTTACTGTATGGCGTGTATTGATAAAGGGGATGAGAAAGAGTGCAGGAGTCATTTGGAGCGCTTTGTTTCCTGGTGCAAAAATAATTTTCTGCATCTTAACATCAGCAAAACCAAGGAACTGGTTATTGAATTTTGCTGCAATAAAGAGCCTCTATGTCTGGTTACTGTTAAAGGAGTAGATGTAGAGGTGGTCCACTCCACATTAATGACTAGTTGGATTGGTCTGTGAACACCGTGGAGCTATAAGAAATTGCAGAGTAGGCTCTTCTTCCTTTAGAGACTGTATTCCTTTCATTTTGGAAGTTACATCATTCACATCTTCTATAACTGTGTGATGACCAGTGCAATTTTCCATGCTGTGTCAACATCACTTCAAAAGAGGCTCACCAAATCAACAAGCTAATTTAAAGGACAAACTCAGTTATAGGACGCAGTCTTGACCCCCTGGGGACCGCAGTGAGGGAGAGAATTAAAACGAAACCGAGTGCCATTATGAACAAGTCTGCTCATCCTGTCACTGACACACTAACCCTAACTACTTTCAGCCAACAAATTATTTAGCAGAAGTGTGTCAAGAAACACTACTGGGGCTCCTTTGTACTAACAGCAACAATGCCTGCATAATGCCTCACTCAAAATTTTACTTTCTTTTGAATTTTCTTGCTTTATAGTCAAGTCTAGATAGTCTATTTATCTATTTTCTGGGGCAGACACAACACACCATGCAGGTTAGCTTACTTCTTTCAAGAAGAAATAATCGTGCATCTCATCAGCTAACTAAAAGCAATGCACAATACAATAAATATTAATCATAAACAGTAATAAATAATAAAGAATATAAATAGACTAACAAAGCTTAAAGCATCCCACAAATATCCTTGTATTGTGTATAACATGTCTTGTAAATTACTATACACAATAAAGACCTTTTTTAAACTCATGAAAATCCGAAGTCATGAAAATCTCATATCAGACTAAATAGATGTAGAATTTAGATGTAGAATGTAGAATTTGGACATTATCATTGTGTTCACATGACTTTTCTCTAAGTACTGTAATTTTCTATAATATACTAAAGAATACAAAAGAAAACCTTAAAGAAAAAAACAAGAAAGTAGGCTACAGCATTTGCTTTAATCTGTCTTTTGTGTAACTTTGCCAGTAGTGCAAAGACGTTTTTCCAAGCTAAGCATCCTAAATATAAAGTTGTCTCTTTGTTTTTAAGGTAACCTTCACAGGATCAGATGCCATTTTTCATCACCAAATCACATTATAAGGATTTTTCTTAAGTTTCAGACATAACCACAGGTAGCAGTTCCAATTACTCAATGCTGCAACTTTAAAGAACTGTGCTACCCCTAGAATCACTGCTGTAGGTCCAGACTTCTGCAGCTTAACGAAACAGCGACAGAAGCAAGGTGAGGAAAACAGCATGGCAGATCATCTGCCAGCAATGGGAAAGATTATGATAGGAACCTTTTTACCTTGTCTTTTTCTGTTATTTAACATTTCTTTAAATATAAGCTAAGACAGTTGTCGTTGTCTGCTCAGTTACTAACACAAAACTGCAGTACATAGTATTTTCTCTTCCCCCTTTTTAGAATGATTTTCTTAACAATTTTGAATTTTTTTTACTGTTATGGCAATATTGTGGCATAGCGGTAAGTGTCACTGCTGTCTCATTAGACATTAATTTCTACAATTTTTCTACAATACATGATTATATATAGCTGGCTTAACAGCCTCTACTCTTATTTGGTTTAGTTGGTTTGAATATGTGCAGAAGTCTGAACACAGTACTTCATTATTGCTTTTTGCAGTGGGATGTAGTGTCCCTCAAGGTTTGGTGCTCTGGAACCAATTATTTTTTCTACTCTCTCTATATAGCCATTAGGAGAGGAAATATTTAGACATAACATTGGTATGCTTATGATATCCAGTTGTATTTATTAATTAAACCAAATGATACTTCTTCATTTACATCATTACTTGACTGGTATATTTATGTAAAACAGTTGATCAGTGCTCCTTTGTGTTTAAACTGATAAAAGAATTAAATATGAACATCTTTGTTGATCTTTTAGTTGATGATAACTATTAATTATACATAATATTCAGAGCCTGACTCAAAAGACCTGAATTTTACTTTGGCAAAATCCACCTAAAATGTAGGTTTGATTAAAAGAGACCATTTAGGTGAACTTGCAATTGCTGGTTATTCTGTATTATGTAAACACATTAGACAATGTAGGCATGATGTATCATTCAGGTGTGTTTGGTGACTAAGTGAACTAATATGAATGTTAGAGCATTTCACATTTTTTATTTACTTTATTCATGCATCAGGTTTTCTTTTTAATCAAATAGTTTTGTAACATGAGATATATTCAAACTTAATAGCGATAATGGAATGCAATTCCATGTGTTAATAGTCTCCATTAAATATGAGCTTTTTAACAGCACTTTACATTGGAGTTAAAGACAGAGCACAGATAGGTTAGTGATGGCTCAGTAGCTTTTATGCACAGCAAATTGCAATTCAAGTGATGTGAAAAGGGCATTGATTGATGTGCATGAGTGACAAAGGGCCCGTAACTAATTGTTGTTGGATTTTCTTAAACATAACATTTTTGAAAATTTTGCCAATAAAGTAGTATACAGTATTTAGCAATTTGAAAATATCTGTTAATGCAAAATGACCAATACTAGCATGAATTCAGCATCAATATTAACCTATAAAAGGAGAAAAGGAACTGAAATAATTTCCCCATCTAGCTAATAATATTAGTTGAAACACAGTAATCCATTAAAAATATATAAATATGTAAAAGCTTGAAAAGAAACTGGTTTATTGTATAACAGAAATACAAATGATACTCGATGGGCAAGAAGATCAGGGTCTTCCTGCATTTGTTTGTGCATATCTTCGAGTGGAATATCAAAGGCTTAAGCCACTAAAGTCTCCCACTTCCCAATATCCACTTCTTAACCCGTCCTATATTTATATCAGTAAGGGTAGCTACACCTTTCCCATGTTATTAATTTGTTCAACCACCATTTACTTGCAGGTTAATAATGTCAGTTCCCTACAATAATAATCTGTGGATTCTATTTGCTCAGTCAATTCAGTCTTGTATATTCTTACATAATTGCTTTCCCCTTCCATTTATTTCCAGAGAAGTTACTTTTTTGTACTCTATTAGTTATCTAAAGCAGCAGGAGAAGGACATTGCTGTGCAAAGTGTGTGCATGTTTGACTCACTTGCATTGGGCTTCTGAACATCTGTCAGACAAGTAAAAGAGGAAAATATGCAAAATATACAAGTTTAAGCAACCATTCTCAAGGTAAAATTGAAACAGTAAACTAATTCATAGTGTTGAGTCGCACATAACATTTCTCTGTTTTATGATGTAGGAGTTTGCAAATTCGCCAGTGCTTTTCAAAGGGAAATTTTGGAATTTTAAAACTTCATACAATGCAATCTGTTTGAGATATTTGAATGAAAATTGAACTGTTCAGACATATTTTTTGAGGAATAAGTGTGCCGCATCTCAACAAAATTGGACTACTGAGGGCCAAGTTGTTTCATGCAGACATAAGCTTTTGCAATACGTTCTTCACACATCATACGCGAACAAACCTAAAAAGTAGATTTGAGGTTAAAATGGATAATCAGCAATTAAAACTAATAAGAAAACACCAAACATATTGGTGCTAATAACAGGGACAACCAAATAATGGTGTAATATAAGCATATATATATATATTATATAATATAATATAAGCAATATTAAGCGCTTCGGTCAGTTGTAATGCTGTGTTTTTAAGCGCTTAACAAATAAAAATGGTATGGTATGGTAATATGTAGATGATAATAGAGCAGAAACTGATAGCGCTTTTTATGAAAATGGTATATGAAAACAATGGAGTCGCCACAGAACGCTGAAACATGTCAACTCTTTAAAAGACAATAAATACAATTGAAAGAAGAGACAACAGGAGGATCAGTCTGATTTCAAATAAGTCAAAGCTAATATTTGGAAAACTGCTTATAATTTTAGGTTTTTAGGGTTGCAAGGGGCCATAGCTTATCTGGGAAAATGACAAAAGCAACCTGGGAACTGTGGTTCTCAACAGAACACATTTTGGATTTTGAAAAAAGCACTCACATTCACCTACTTATGGGTGACCTGTTCATAAATAAAAAGCATTTCCCTAATGACACAAAACAGTTTATAGAGTAAGTGGCTAAAGAGTGTTGAAGTGCTGGAGAACTGGGGAATAGTGAGTGTCACGGTAAGGTAGTAAGCAACCACCTCGAGCCATAACATAGCCTCTCTCGCACTTTGTTTATTGGTCCCTCACTTCCAATGATCAGGTTTTAAAGTTTATGTTTCAATTACTCTCTGGGCTGAGTTGCTCTTTGCTCTTATGTTGTAAGTGGGATGGTAGAATTAAGGTGCTTCATGGCTAAATTAATGGAAGGAATTAGTAAGGAAAACATGACAAGAAGAGTAGTGTTATTGAACACTCAACATGGTTCAGACCTGTCTTACTAATTCTGTGAAGAAGCAACAAAAGAATACAATCAGAGAGGGATGTATAATATTACTTATCTTGATTTACAGAAATCGTTTACTAAGATCCCATCTAACATCAAACTACCTGAAGGAATTCAGGTTGTCATGCATAGAATGGAGGCAAATTTTCTAAAATACACGGAGCAAAGGGTTATGGTCCCTTATCAGAACTGGGTGATGTTAAAAAGTGGTGTCCCTAAGGAGTCAGTGCTATTGCCACCGCTATTCACTGTAAAGCAGCATGTTCAGTGACTAGGGTAAACTCGCAGCCTAGGAGGTAATACATTAAATGCGTAACTGTCCATTTAATCGGCAAAGCTTCTCATTCCACTGCCAGCTTCCTGGTCCAGCAGTTTCCACCTCAGGAACATGACAGGGTGTTTGACACCATCGGTCTGGAGAATGAAAGGCAAACAGAAGTCAGGAGCAATCAGTACTGGTGCCAACGTCAGGGCCTGCTTAATATCACAAAATGCAAAGTCAGCGTTTTCATCCCTTATCACTTGATCAGGGGCCTGCTTCTTTGTCACGTCTCTCAACTTCACCACTCTTTCAGAAAAGTTGGGCACAAACCGGCATAGTAACCAGACAATCTGAGAAAGACTTGGACCTGCCTGTTGGTTTTCGGTGGGGGCAATAAGATGGCATTAATTTTGGAACATTGTTGTCTTACCATGCCTCTGCTTACTAGGTAGTCCAAATATTTGGCCTTGTTTAATCCAAAGAAACATTTCTTGGGATTAATTTGAAGACTGGCTTCACCAAGTGAATGAAGCACGGCATAAACCTGCGTTTTGCTCACGTGTCAGAATAGATGAAGACGTCATCCAGGTAAATGGCACTATAAGAGTTGTGGGGCCATACAACTTTATCCACCAGATACTGGAAGTAGACTGCAGAGCTTCCTGTGTTTGATCAACACGGGCATGCTGACAAAGTATTTGTAATGCCACTAAAAGTGTGGCGGCAGCTTCCACCTGCAGCTATAGACTCTTCAGTACGCGAGTGACTCTTCATGCTAGTGTTTAGATCTGGCAGTGTCATTTTGACACTTCAGTATGTGAGCAATGATATGAGAATGTAGTCAGACTTCTTTTTTTGGGCACATACACTATCAGATCTAAACACTAGGGTGGAGAGTTGCTCGTGTACTGAAGAGTCTATAGCTGTAGGTGGAAGCTGCCACCGCACTTTTAGTGGCATTACACATATACTTTGTCAGCATGCTCTGCAGTCTACTTGTGACTTTAAATGTAGGAAAATAAATAAATCAAGGTAAACAGGTAAATAACATTCAATGTGGCTTTTATATAAGTAACATATAAATGTCTTTTTATATAAAGATCATCATAAAACATAATCACAAACAGAACTTTGCATAATACCTTGGCGAGCTCGGCATGCCTCGTTCAGCCTGATCTGAGTTCACCTCTGTTGCAGCATGTCTTTATTTGAAAACAGCAGTGTCAGATCTGGGGGAGTGTGAGCAGGACTGAGATAATAAAACTGAATAAAAAAAATGTTAACCTTTACAAGTACCATAAATTTACATCGGCTGTTACAGACTCAAATCAAATGTATGATTTTTTTTGTATAATAGTAACAATAAGAGCAGCTCACTACTCAAAACAGTAAATTTGCGGGGGAGCTGGTTTCAAACTCACAACCTCTGAGTTATAAGTCAGCAGTTCTTACTGCTGCACCACGGCAGCAGCTTACTACTCAAAACACTAATACTTGGAAGCGGCCAAGACTGAACCCACAACCTCTTGATTATGAGTCAGCAGTTCTAACTGCTGCACCACCAAAGCAGTCATATCAGCATTGTACCCTAACCCAATTTCTTTATCGTTGGTTATATTCTTGAATAAAAGTGCACTTGTTTTGTTATATGTTTACCTTTTGTGAAAGTGTTTATTTGATATTTGGACTTTGTCATTAGTACTGAAACATGGAAAAAGTTTGTATTTTAGGTATGTGTTCAACATTTCTTGCATTTCTCGCATTACCTTTCATCATCCTACACTTACATAGATCGTTGTAGACATGGAACACACATGAAATGCATGTGTTCCAAATAATGATATATTATTTACCCTATACAACTCCAGGCACCTCACAAGGCTTGAGCTGGGAGAGCTTTTTGCCCTTCCTGCAGCGGTGGGGGGATGGGATAGCAGGCTGCTTGCTGCTTGTGCTGATTAGCACATTTACAAAATAAAAGACGCTGATGAGTAGGTGCGAAGGAATTTAAGGTGGGCCGTGATTATGGGTTATTTTGTAGGCTTCAGGGATTCTAGTGTTAATAACAGGTCACAGGCCACCTGCTCAATGACCTGTTTGGAGTCATTAATATATCTGGTCTCAATCAGCGCCCAGACTTACCCCAGATGTCATACATTTGTAGGCGAGATGGCCACATCGGGTCAAATCTCCACTCCTGGCAATGCCCTGCCTGCTGATCCACCGAAACAGCATAGCACTTCAAGACCTCTGTCTTCAGGGTATAATAGTTTGCAGCAACTTCCTCTCCGAGGTCACAGTAAGTCTGCTGCACCTCAACTTTCAAGAACAGTGCCAGTATTTTGGCCCATTCCGCATGCTCCTAGTGGTGTCAGGTAGCTGTCCTTCAAAATTAAGAAAGTAAGATTTGTTATCATCATTATCTTAAAGGGGTAAAAGTACCTGGAATGGAGCCCATGACCGCATCTGTGCTCATGATTCGGTTTCCGCCAATTGTGTCTGTGTTTGTGCCAGTTGCACCTTGAGCCCCTGAAGCTCGGCAGCCATGTTGGTCAGAATACTATTCAGGTCCTGTTCTTCTGGCATTTCTGAACAGTTATCCTGCCAATTACACCACTGGAAAATAAGCACAACAAACACAGCAAAAATGCTTGGGGTGGCCCTCCCGAACATATCACAATCAAGGAAAAATCAAGAAAAAATTGAGCAATGAGTCCAAAACAGAACTGATATGCGTCCAAAACAGAACTGAAGTACAAAATGAAAACATGGCTGTTATATAGTTGGGTGACAGGAAGATGTGGTTTCAGAGGGACCAAAAGTGAAAGTGACATCTTTAAGAGGCAGGGTTGACAGGAATGAAGCAGAATTGATGTCTCTAAAAGGCAGGTTCTTCTGTTGGTCTGCAGAGGAAAAAAGGTGAAAGATTTAGAGTACAGCGCCAACCCCGGTCCAGTGGAAAAACACAATTATTCAAGCCCTTAAACTGTCTCCTATGTGGATGATATAAATATAAATAATATAAAGCTGTTTAAGTTTGCAGATTATGTTAAACTAGGAAGAATGGCACATTATGTAGAATTTGCTGAGTCATTACAGAGAACCTTGGACTGCATGCAGGCCTGGGCAGATATATTTTAATGTAAGTAAATGTTGGATATTGCATGTAGGATGTAAAAATGCTAGATCTAAATACACAATGGGAAGTCTGAAACTTGAAAGTACCTCTTACTAGTGGGACCTCTGAGTCATAATGGAGTCATCACTGTCTATGTCAAGGCCCCGCCCAGAATTCAGGCTGTTACTTTAAAATGAGTTCAACAATAAAACTGATGGCTGGGTTTTCCAGCTTTGAGGACTTCCAGCAGGAAGAGGTGGGTCCAGGCGGTTGGACACCAGAAGTGACGTCAGGGGCAGTAAAGTAGTTAATCTTCTGATCTGCAAAGGGAGGAAGAGAAAAGTCATACAGCGCCAACTTCTGGAACAACAGGGTATTACCATTACTTAGAGCTGTTAAGCCGTCCCCATTGTGAACCCGTGTGACAATATATAAAAATGTATATTCTATATAAACAAACTACTGATTTTTTATGCTGTTGTTTTTGCAAAATTTCAAAATTTGATGTGGTTAAAACTGCTGCTTTCATCTTAAATTTTATGTATTTGCTAAAACAGCATCAAACAGGACAAGAAGAAATTTTTTAATATTACAAATGGAGGATAATTCACTTTTTTTGCTGAGAAAATAAATTTTTCCTAATATGTTAAGAACATGATAGCCATAGCATATGTGTAGATAAACCTATCTCTACTATACAACACTTTAACAAGGAGCAAAAAAATTCTTGTGTTCTTAGAAAAATAAAGCTGGCGGAGGTCATCAGTTACTTGAAATGCTGAAAACTGGACTTACTGCTGAGCTCTTGACGTAGATAGATTGGCTTTAAAAAGACTGTATAATGTAGGCTACTTTGAAAGTAATATTAAATGTACCTCATGACCAACACTGAAAGAAAAATAAATGACACTTTTAAGTAAATGCAGAAATTGAGGTATAGGGCACTAGAGTTCATATCTTGGCATATTTACTATTTTAATATGCACTTGGCATGATTTACTTCCCTTTACAGTAGCAATTTCATATAGGCATTTCACTGTTTCATTTGTCAACTGTCTAAGTCAGAGATCATAAGGTGCAGGTTTTAGGCTCTATTTAAGAGCATGAAAAATTTAACAGCAAAACACTTTCTTAATTGTACAGATTTATCATAAGCGTTCTTCATTTTCTTGAAAAGTCTTTTCAAAAATAGTTCTTTTATTATGTGATTTTTAAAACAGATTTATTTGTCTAGCTGGGTACCCTTTAAAAAATATATATTTTAAGTAAAATGAATCTGATTGGAAAAACTGGATAGTTTTATTAAGAATGAATTTGTTATTTTCATCCAGACATTTTTCCTTTCTAAGGTTGCAAAGAGCCTGTCTCAGCAGCAATAAGAGCAAAAAAGGAACTAACATTTGCAAAGAAAGCCAGGCACACTCATTTGCATATTTACTCATAAAGTAAAGAGTTGCAAATAGAGTTGAAAATTAATCTAATACTCTCATCTTGGGAATGCAGACAGAGATTTCATACAGAGACAGGCTGGGAATGGAACCCAGGCCAGAAAACCTGTAAGGCGGGCAGCAACTACTGTATTATTTTTGCCATATCTAGTGCCTACCTATTAATTTAGCAAGGTGAGTCAGATTCAATTTTTATTGCATGTACAGTTATAGCACAGCTGACTCAAGGACAGGTGTCATCCTAGTTTCCGTAGCTTCACTGGCAAACAAATGCCCTCTCAGTTTTGTTTTTTCTTTTTTTTGTGCTTGTGCTGACACTTCATATGCAGTTTAAGAATGATAAGGTATCCAAGGATCTCTAACATGCTAATATATACAGAGGAGAGAGACAACAATATAGCAGATGTTAAACTATATATGGCCATGTGCAACCCCACATTGTACAGTCTTCTCTATAGGTAGGCAATTTTGATGATTTTACAATAAAAATTAATAAAAGAGTTCAACATGGCATGTCAGACCCCCATGACCCTGTGTTCGGATTCAGCGGGGTTGGAAAATGGATGGATGGAAACATGGCATGTCATTTTTGGGGGTCCTGGAGGTAAATGAAAAAGAAGTCAGTGCATTTGGAGTGAGAGAACATTCACTATGAACCTATCAGACAGGAGTGAAGTATGTTTAATAAGGAATTAGAAAATTAAGCATAGAGTGTGCCCCCAAATTTGCTGTTCAAAGGCATTCCAAAGGCAGACAAATTTCTTTTAGGAGCATGGAAGGAAGGCAAATCCAACAGTAAATATGTCTAGGTAAACAAGGACAAATCTAAGAGTTTTGCAAGGTGTTTGCTTATTGTCTTCATGGCCTAAAACAAAATGGGTTTAGAAGTACAACAGCTAACAAAGAACATGAAAATGAATGGAGAGTTCGTGCAGCACAATAGGATGTTCCGGAATCAGGAATTCCAGTGTACAGAAGGGTTGCAGCCTTACAGAATTTGATCCAGAGGGTTTCATTGTGGCCTATACAAATTAATTGGCAGAGAGATAATGTAACCATTGAGAAAATAATCAGCCTTGAAACACAGATAAAGGTTTGGGGGCAGCCACCCGTATTCTTAAGCCTTGGCTGCAAAAAGGCAAATACAAGCAAAGTTGTGAGCAGGTTTGGGTCCAAAACAGAACTGCATACATGTGAAGGTTGTCTTGCTTTTATAGTAGGTCGGCAGAAGAGACGTCATCTGGGGGCCAGAACGTGAAGTGAGTTCTTGGGGCTGGAACCGGTAGTGAGGTTTTTGTAGTCGAAACCGGAAGTGATGTTCTTGTGGGGCCGAACCAGTAGTGACGTCATGGAACCAGAACCGGAAGTGGTGTCTTCAGGGCCTGACTCAGTGTAGAATTTCCCATATTTGATCTGCAGGAATACCAGAGGAAAGATTTAGTGTACCCCACCATCCCCTGCTCTGGTGTGGAATTACCTTTGATTGGTCCCACTAGCTGTCTCCCATTCTCACATGTATGACACCATCATAGTATGCATGTTGGGATGAAGAGCTGAGGTTAGCTATGGGGAGCATTACATGCATATGTGTGGAGTCTCACAGAATGCAGAGGCATATGACATAACCACAAGCAGGGGATCATGTCATATTCTGCCCAGTAGACCAAGAGCAACATGAGGTGTTGCCATGAAACTCAAAAGCTTGCAGGTGCCCACTCTGTTGAGTAGAGATATAACTGAAAACTAGTCCCAGTCTGATGCATCAGGCTCCTGGGGGGATAGTTAACCAGTTTTAGTTTACTGCAACTACCAATGGGATATACATATTCATGCATAGCTGTATTTCAAGGTGAGGTACTAGAATGCCTTATTAGAGAAGAGGAATTTAGCTGCAGTGTTCGTTTTGTTATTCTTGGAACTATATCTCCATTCAGCTTATGAGAAGTTGGACAGGTGTGCTGCTGAAATTCAGTCGGACAGGGATGTCTCACAGATCACACAGTCATCTACCTTATGATTAATTTTTAAGAGAGGACTGGTCAAGAAAAAAAAACCTGTGTTGCTTGTACAGGTACTCTGCCCCAAAAGAATTTGCCAAAGGCTTCTCCCACTTGAAACAGCACACTGGATGTCCTGATAATGTTAATGATGCAGGCAGACATCTTGAGATCTTAATGTACACACTGGTCTATATGTGATAAGTTCCCATAAGTAAACAAGGCCTTGGCCATTTTAAAACCTTTATATGTTAAAAGGAGGATTTTAAAAATCTGCCCTAAACTTAACTAGGAGCCAGTGTGAGGACTTGAGAACTGGAGTTTTGTGTTCATACTTTCTTGTTCTTGTAATAATTCTTGCAGCATCATTTTGAATAAATTAAAAGCTATATAAAGAATGATTTGAACAGCCAGTGAGGAACACATTGCAGTAGTCAGTCTTACTAGAAACAGATGCCTGAATTAATTTATCAGTATCCTGCATAATTAGAAAAGCTTTAATTTCCCCAGCATTTTAACAATGGGAAAAAAAAACATGTTTTATGTAGCTTTGTAATGTGTGTCTAAATTGCAGGGTGATTTAGTAAAACTAATGGTGATTCCAACTGAGTTAAATGATGACAAAATATTTGTTGCAATCAGCATCATTCCCTCCAATAATTAACATTTATGTTTTGTCTATGTTAAAATACACATAGTTCTCATTGATTCACTCCTTTAACTTACTAACACATCTAATTAAGGACAACATTGGTGATTTGTCATTTGATCTAAAAGAAAGGTATAATTGGGTGTCATCTGCGTACGAGTAATATTAACATTTTTTCTAATGGATAGTTGCTAATGGAAGCATGTACAGTGAAAACAATAAAGGTCCCAGTACTGAGCCCTGCGGGACACCATAATTAGTTCAGTGTATAATGATGGAGTACTGTCAGCACATTTCTGTATGTACTGGAATTGATTTGTAAATAAAATCTAAACCAAGTAAGGACAGTGCCCAGGAGCACAATGTTAGTAAAATAGAATGGTCAGTAGTGTCTGCGCTTAAAATCTACCAGCATAATTATTGTGGAGTTTCCTTCAGCAGAGGATATCAGAATGTTGTTTACAACATGTGCTAGTACCGCTTCTGTCCTATGACCGGTGTGGAAGTCAGACTGGAGCTTTCTCAAATAAATTGTGATGTGTAGGGTGAGACTGAAACTGATTGGGCATCTACTTTCTCAAGTATTTTAGAAAGAAAGGGTGGATATGAAATGGGTCTATAATTATTAAGTGAGTGTGTGTCTAGGTCCTGACTTTTTAAGCAATGGTTTGATAACTGATACTTTTAGTGCATCAGGAACTGTGCCATTCAGTAATGAGCGATTGATAATGCTAAGAATGGGGAGCTGCCAGAACATCCAGTGAGCTTTTTACTAGTTTTGTTGGCACTGGGTCTAAGGAGCAAGTAGTATGTTTCATTTTAGAAATTAAAGCTAATTCTTCTTGGTTCTGTTACAAGATTGACATTTCTAGAAAGTGGTGTATGCAAGGCGAGAGAAGGTTTGACAATCTTGTTTATAGGTTTGAAATGTGGGTGAGTGCAGCAAGAATAGAGAGCAGCCACAACAGCCACGAACAAAGTATTTCATACAGTCAGCTAGATTAACAGAGAAACCATTATAACAGAAAACAATTTAATACATACTGAAATTAAGATTATACTCTTCAACTCTGGTCAAAACCCAGCAAGGAGAAACCGCAATTCTGACATTCAGCTCCGACCCAAAAAGAACAACATTCTCATCTCACAAGGGCAGAGACACTGATAGAGAAGCAATGTGGATGAAGAATTGGACAGTCAGTAAAAATAATTGGGTCAACATTTTAAAAAGAGTTATACCTTTGCTTTCTTTCTTTGACCCATTCTACAAACATACCCAGGGCAACCCAAGGTACTTCAAACAAAGCTACACTATATCAAAAAACAAGAAAAGGAAACAAAAACAGAATTCACAAAATGATATTTACAAGATGGGGTCGGCACGGTGGCGCAGTGGGTAGCGCTGCTGCCTTGTAGGTGGGAGATCTGGGGACCTGGGTTCGCCTTCCCGGGTTCCTCCCTGCGTGGAGTTTGCATGTTCTCGCCCGTGTCTGCATGGGTTCCTCCGGGCGCCCCAGTTTCCTCCCACAGGTCCAAAGACATGCCGGTTAGGGGATTGGCGATTCTAAAATTGGCCCTAATGTGTGCTTGTGTGTGAGTGTGTTTTGTGTGTGTCCTGCGGTGGGTTGGCACCCTGCCCAGATTGGTTCCTGCCTTGTGCCCTGTGTTGGCTGGGATTGGCTCCAGCAGACCCCTGTGTTCGGATTCAACGGGTTGGAAAATGGATGGATGGATATTTACAAGATGTAAAATGGATGTGTAAAAAGAAATCACTGGAGGCAAGAATGAATTCTCAGTATAGTATAACAGGTGTATCACATAAGAATGGGAGGCATTTTGTAACTACAGAACACCTTTGCCAACTTGTATATTCCAGAATTATCATACTTGTCTAAGACAATAAAAGCTAGCAACACTGGCACAGTATTGTCTCAGTGTCACCTATAGACCATTTGGTGTAGTGATTTACAGTACATGCTCTCATTAGGCCAGTTGATCTCAAACACAAAGTGAACTACCACAGTAATGCAGATGACACACAGCTTTACTTATCTATAGCACCCTAAAGGTATCTGCCCTTCTGATCCAACATCTTACTTTAATTTCCGAATGGATATAGTTTTGTCAGCTAAAGTAAAAAAAACTGAACCCTTAGATTGTAAATGAAAATGAGAAAAGTGAGGATCTTAGAAATAAACTCGATCAGCTGGCATTAAAAGTTACAGCAGAAGTAAAGACTTTAAATCGCAGATTAACCATATTACTCAGAACTGTATTTTTCATTTAAGAAACATTGTAAAATTGTTAGACCTCTTATAACATTGCAGATGCTGATAAATTAATTTACACTTTTGTTTATAATTGACTAGATTACTGTCATGCACTCCTAACAATACTACCTAAGAAAGACATTAATTGGTTGCAGTTAGTTCAGAATGCAGCAGAAAGAATCTTCTCTGGTAAAGGAAAATCTGTAAACATCTCACCATTTGTAATATTGCTTACATGTTATCTGTGTCCTTGTAAAGCTTTGAAAAATCTCACTCCTTCCAACATTTGGAATGTCTGTTTCTTTTGTGAAGTAATCTGCCTCGATACACACAAAAAGATTTGGGGCAGCCACCCGTATATTATCCCTGGCTGCAAAAGGGCATGAAAAGTCACACTGTAGTGTATTGTTTGGAGTCCAAGACTGAACTGAACTGAGAATGAAGTGGTCTGTTATTTAAGGCAGGGAACTGGAAGTTATGTCATTGAGGGCCAGAGCCGGAAGTGTCGTCAGTTTTGGGGCCAGAATCGGAAATTATCTCTTTGAGGTTTGAATCAGGCAGAATTTTCCGTATCTGGTCTGCAAAGACAACAGAGAAAGGTTTAATGCACCCCGCCACCCCCTGGCCTGGCATGAAATTACCTTCACTTGTTCCGTTCAGCTTCCACCTATGCACACGTGTGTGACACGGCTCCCCCTTAGGTCAGATCTATTGGGTTAAGCGTACCTGGCCTAGAGGTCGTGACTCTGGGAAAGGGCATTGGCATTGGCTTGCAGGACACGATGCTGCCAGTGCTAAATGCAGTCTTTTCCTTCCATTAAAGGAACCTGCTGGTACCCCTTTGTTTATATCAATTGTAGTCAAAAATTTGGCTTTGTCCTAGCCGCTCGAGGAGATCGCCTACTCGCGCATCGGATATGTGTCGAATTCGGAGACTTGGTTAAGGCCTACGGAAGTCATTGCAAAACCTTCAACTGTCATCAGGCTTGCTGACCAATATGATAGGACTGGACTGGACTGGACTGGACTGGACTCTCCTTTACCACACTTAGATCCAGCATTTGTTTGATCTCCAACTCCACTTTTGCTCTTTTTGTTTTAGGAAGTCTCTATGGGAGTTCTCGGACTATGACCCCAGGCTATGCCACAATGTCATGCGCAACCAGGGAGTGGGGCTGTCTGGAGGAGGGATCAGGGTCCCTTTCTTTCCACAGTTTCAGAAAATTTAATTCTGTAATTCCAGCCCACCTTAAATCCCTTCGCACCTCTCTTGTAAATGTGTCGATCAACTCAAGCAGCAGCTTGCTATACCATCTCCCCACCGCTGCAGAAGGGCAAAAAATTTCTCTCAGCTCAAGCCTTGATTTTCTCGGAGTGAAGTGCTGGAGTTTTAGAGGGTAAATAATATATTGTTATTTGGAACAAATGCATTTCATGTGTGTTCCGTGTCTACAACAATCTATGTAAATACATTGTTAAAACAGAAACATTTTTCATGTTTTAGTAATAAATGACAAAATGTGGTCATGAACTGTATAATGTGTGAAGGCTGAAGTCCAAATATCAAATAAATAATATTGCATTAGTGTGATGATGTTTTCTGATTTGTACTATTCAGGTCAAAAAATAATTTCTTCAAAATGTCACATATATTTGTCTCTTTCTTTTTTTCCCCGGTGCTGCGCTGACATTATGCATTGAGCAGGAGCACGCAGGAGGCCAGTTGCTTGTGCTATAACAATCTTGAATTGGCAGCGATTAATGCACATGTACTGTACAAGGCATGCCTGGGGTCCACTGAGAAAAGAAGAGTGTCCTTTGCTCACCTTGCAGAGGAACTTCTTTGTCACTTCTTACAAGAAAAGGCGATGGAAAAAGAAGAGGATGCAACATCGACAAGCTTCTGTTCCAAGACCGCCGCTTCCCCCAGGAAAGCAAACTCAGTCAGTGTCAGGCGCCCCTTCAGTGTAATAGGAACCACAGCATATAGAGAGAAGTATCTGCATTGCAACAGGTACACATGTCGTAAATGTAGGAAGGACAGTCCTTGGGTGTGTGGGAACTATTAACATTTGAATTTGATGACTGTATATAGTGCGGAACTGACCTCTCTGTACTGCTGAGTGCTTTGAGTAGTGAGAAAAGCGCTATATAAATGCAAAGAATTATTATTATTATTATTCTTTTCTCTGCATGTGCTGAAATGCAAAAGAAACACCACCATGCACCAAAATGTGGAGATTGGGCTAGATCATAAAAAAAAACATGGTCACTGATTACAACCACAAGAAGGCAAGCGAATGAATATGAATAATATGAATACTGTTGCATCCGTGCCACAATGTTTTCTGAAATGTACTATTCAGGTCATAAAATGAATTATTCCAAATATCATATGTACCTTGTCTCTGTTTCTTTGTCAGTGCGGCTATGACATCATGGACCATATGGTGCATACTAATTCAGTGTGAGCAGGAATACTCAATAAAACTGAATAAAAAAAAATTTAAGTGATGGTGAGATATGAAGAAGGCAGATTCACCAGCGTTTGTGTCAGCTTTTATCCCTCCAGATCAGAGAATTTCAAGTTCCATTGTCTCAAAACACCACTCACATCAAGTACTATAAATTAACACCAGCTGTTACAGACACAAATCAAATGTATGTTTTTATTGTATAATATTAACAATAAGAGCAGCTCACTACTCAAAACGTTAAATTTGCGGGGGAGCTGGTTTCATACTGACAACCTCTGATTTATAAGTCAGCAGTTCTTACCGCTGCACCATGGAAGCTGTCGTATTGCACTTGTACCTTTTGTGAAAGTGTTTATTTGATATTTGGCCATCAGCCTTCACACATTTTACAGTTCATGTCTGCATTTTGTCATTTATTTACTAAACATGAAAAACGTTTCTGTTTTAACAATGTGTTTACATAGATTGTTGTAGACACGGAACACACATGAAATTATTTCCCCTATACAACTCTAGGTAGTTCACTCCCAGATAATCAAGGCTTGAACTGGGAGAACTTCTTGCCCGTTCTGCAGCGGTGGGGGGGATGGTATAGCAGGCTGCTTGCTGCTTGCGCTTATCGACACATTTACAAGACAAAAGACACTGATGGAGAGGTGCGAAGGGATTTAAGGTGGGCCGGGTTTATGAGTTTTTTTCATAGTGTTAAAAAAGCATCTAAAAACTCACTTATTTAATTAGTTTATTAGTTAACTTGTTTAATTAACTGTATTTAAGTTTATTTCTAAAAGGTTATATATGTATTGTAATATCATATACTTACTGGATTTGCAATTATTACTAACCTCTACTTTTTTGTATTTTATTTTTTTGTTTTTGGGTGGTGGCATTTTTTCGCAACCTCTATTTGATTAAAGTACTATGTACTACCTGTGGTATTGCAAAGAATGTGGATGCTACAAGACTCACTGCATCTTCTAGGACAAAGCTTAAAAAAACAATAAGAATCTACATAAGGTAATTTATGTTAAATAGAATGCCCAGTCAAGGACTAAAAAGTCTTTTGGCTTTGGAACCCCTGCAGATTTTTTTTTCTCTCCAGCATCACCAGCTGGAGTTTTTTAAAAATAATTGCTTCCTGTCCTCCCTGACCAGTTGCCAATAGCATCAGACTTTATACAGTATCACAACAGACTTAAAATGAATCAAGAATTAAAGACTACTTTATCTATTACTTATTTATCTGTATTATTTAGGTGCATTCTGATTTATTTTTATTTTTTCATTTAACCATTCACACATTTTTTATAATTTGTTGTGTTCCTTTTTCCTTGCATTTTGTTCTTTGACATTTTGTAAAGCACTTTGAATTACATGCCTGTATGAAAATGTACTTTAGGAATACATGTTGTTGTTGGTTTGTTACAGCCAATCATTGTTCAGTCCTGAATGCAATTACAATATGACTTTGGAGATACTACCAGTGTTGAAGCACTGCAACAGACTTACTATTATTTCTGCAGGCTCATCTTAATGAGCAGGTCTCTGCTCTGTAGCTGTGACACCTTTCAGTTTATGCTTGAGCATCACAAAGGGGCAGCTACAACACTGCAGTAGGCCTATCCAGGTAGCCATGTACAAGACTGGACTGCCAGTATCTTATAAACCCCGGAGAGAAAGAGAGCGCAGATACTGTGCACCAGCACAATGTGTGAACATATGGGGCAGAGGAACAAATATTGTGGAGGACTACTGTAAAGGGTCTTTGCTTTCATTTGGACAGCCTGGCTATTTGCACTGAGGTCCTGAAACTGATATGTCTGTCACTGGTTAGGGGAAGTGACAGAGACATTTCAGTGTTTTCAAGAAGTAAATATGAATATACTAATAGGCAATACACAATGACAGAAAAAATGCATGCATTATTTGGAATGTAAATTTAGTACATTTATTCAGAATAATTATAATGGTGTTTTGAGTGTTTAAATGCTTTCATGTAATACTGTTGAAATGCAAAAATCTCTGCATTTAAATTATAATTTTAAAAACCAAAACAGGAAAAATGCTTGTAGAATTTTAGAATATTATTTTATAAAGTAAGTTATCAGCAGACTTCTGATCTAATTTACCTGACATTTTGGAAAACATTATTTTTGTATAAATATTTAAATGAGACTGCATCTCTAAGAACAGATGTGCCATTTTAATATTTAAGACACATTTGTTCCCTTAGACCCATAGGAAACTCTAAAATTATATATATGAATTTTATACTGAAAAAAGACATGCATTCATTTCCTTGGTTTTCATTCATTCAGCTCACATCAATCTCATTGTTAAGAAGTGCCTTTCTTAATGAAGCTTAATGAATCACATTCTGGAAATCATCTAAATCAATGCTGCCTCAGCAATAAAACAAAAATGAGCTAATAAAATGGTCTTTTATTCCTTTACTTCTGCACTGTAAGAGAATTATATTCAGAATAATTGTTATATCTTGAATATATAAAATTAAACAATGTTCTCTTATCTGCTTGTGTTGAATTTTTGGATGAGTGGCAGCATTTTGTTCAGCAATGGCTGGAAGTGGTGTCTCTTCATTCCAGGAGAATGGATTCAAATTCAGGTCCAGTTAGTGCCTGTGTTGAGTTTACATATTCCCTTGTGTCTGGCTTTTTTTCTGAATACTTTGGTTTTACTTTCCTGCCTCAAAAATATGTTCATGTAATTTGTCAAATCTGAACTGGCCTTGTGTGAGGGAAAGTGTGCGTGCATGAGAGTTTTCTCTGATTTACAGTTGCTTTCTGCCTTGTGCTCAGTATAGGAAAAAATGTACAAACATCTCAAAATCTAGATTCACCAAAGTGGGTTTTAAAATAGATGATTGGTGGATGGATCACTCGTTGAGATCACTTGCACAGGATACTTTAATTTTGGAAGATGTGATATAAAGGAATAGCATCGCAGATGTGCATCCATTTTAAATTGCATTTTGTAATTAAGAATAGCTAGTACAGTAATCCCTCCTCCATCGCGGGGGTTGCGTTCCAGGGCCACCCGTGAAATAAGAAAATCCGCGAATTAGAAACCATATTTTATATGGTTATTTTTATATTGTCATGCTTGGGTCACATATTTGCGCAGAAACACAGGAGGTTGTAGAGAGACAGGAACGTTATTCAAACACTGCAAACAAACATTTGTCTCTTTTTCAAAAGTTTAAACTGTGCTCCATGACAAGACAGAGATGACAGTTCCATCTCACAATTAAAAGAATGCAAACTATATCTTCCTCTTCAAAGGAGTGCATGTCAGGAGCAGATCATGTCAGAGAGATAGAGAAAAGCAAACAAATCAATAGGGCTGTTTGGCTTTTAAGTATGCGAAGCACAGCGGCACAAAGCTGTTGAAGGCGGCAGCTCACACCCCCTCCGTCAGGAGCAGAGAGAGAGAGAGAGAGAGAGAGAGACAGAGAAAAACAAACAAGCAAAAATCAATACGAGCCCTTCGAGCTTTTAAGTATGCGAAGCACCGTGCAGCATGTCGTTTCAGGAAGCAGCTGCACAGAAGGTAGCAACGTGAAGATAATCTTTCAGCATTTTTAGACGAGCGTCCGTATCGTCTAGGTGTGTGAACAGCCCCCCTGCTCAATCCCCCTAGGTCAGGATCAGAGAAAGTCAGCGCAAGAGAGAGAGAGAGAAAAGTAAGTTGGGTAGCTTCTCAGCCATCTGCCAATAGCGTCCCTTGTATGAAATCAACTGGGCAAACCAACTGAGGAAGCATGTACCAGAAATTAAAAGACCCATTGTCCGCAGAAATCCGCGAACCAGCAAAAAATCCGCGATATATATTTAAATATGCTTACATATAAAATCCGCGATGGAGTGAAGCCGCGAAAGGCGAAGCGCGATATAGCGAGGGATTACTGTACTATGTATGAAGGCCAGTCAATCCTGTCATTGATGTGGACCCCGAAGTATTTGTAGTTGTGCATCCACAACCTGAATAGTGACCGAGAAAAAGAGTCTGTTTGGGATGGCAAAGTCAACAACCTGTTCCTTGATTTTGCTGCTGTTGAGATGCAGACAATTCACAAACTTCTACATCTGACTCCTATACTCTGTCTCATTCCCCTTGTCAATACACTCTATTAGTACAGAATCATTTGAGAATTTCTGTAAGTAACATCACCTGGATTTAGTCTAAGGTGTAAGAGTGAAGAGAAAAGGAGACAGGAAGGTTCTTAATGGTGCTGCTCCAGGGTTGATCACATCCATATCAGAGACAAAGTCCTTGAACCTTACAAAAGTGCTGTTCATACAGACAGATATTTCATTACCCAGGACACCATAGGCTCATCTACATGTTTATCCCTGAGCTTACCCCTTAAACAGGGATGACTGGGTGGTATTCAAGACCCTGGAGAAGTGTTGCCAGATTTGTCCAGGTGGTAATAACACTTGTGGAGCACATAGATAATTGAATTACATGATCCACACTTTGTCCAATAGGTAAACTGCAGTTGATCCAGATGGTCTTTCACAACAGGACTCATATATTCGATGACAGGCCTCTCAAAGGTCTTTATGAAATGGGAAGTAAGGGCCCCTGTTCTCTAATCATTAGGCGAAGGAATGCCTGCCTTCTTTGGAACACAACAGGATGTTTTCCATAAAAGCAACACTTTTTGCAGCCTTAGTGACAGACTGACCTGGTGATGAAGAACACCACAAAGCTGGTTAACACAGGCCTTAAGAACTCGAGGAATGAGTACATTGGGTCCTGCAGCTTTTCCTGTGTGTAGTCTCCTCAGTTGTCACCTCACTTGGTCATTAACTTTGGACAGCCCATACTGATGGTCACAGGTGGACTCGACATTGACCATACCAATAGAAGTGGTCATAGTTGTTAATGCGGTAAGAATGCTGTGTGGTGTTATGGGTCCACAGCTCTTCCAACAAAGGCCGTTTTGTTTTAAATAAATAATCGCCGCGCTCGCGGCTTAGCGAGGGGGCGTGGTAACTGTAGCAAGCCGCAGGGTGATCTGCAGTGTGGGCGTTTCTCACCCAAATGCACAGGTGAGAGACTGCCCACATTCATGATCGTTCCTGTGGCTAATGGGCTGCAGCTGCCATGTCCTCTCCGCATGTATAGAGAAGCACGAGCCGGTTGAAAGGGAAGTAAAAGGGAAAGAAACGGAGGTTGCAGGAGATGGCAGGAAGTAGCAGGAGGAGAAAGTTGGTGCAGGAGAGCGAGCGAGTGTAGGCTCGTGGGCAGCTGTACAGGTAGCTTGGGTGTATGGCCGACACCCGAGGAGTAGCAGCAGTGGTCGCTCTCGCAGAGTATTTTGAAGGGCCAGAGTGACCGGAAGGTGGATGACTCTCCGCATAAGGCCGCGGATGGCAGCGGGAGTTAAGACTTGGGTATTCCCCAGCGTGGGCGCCCCGGTCGCTGAGGAGCCCAAGTCGCTGTCTGGAAGAGCCTACCAGAGCCAGGGGTCGGTGAGGCAATCCAAACAGCTGAAGCAGGCAGAGAGAAGGTCAGCTGCATGTAGGGCGACTCTCCGGTAGAACAGCCCAGATGGGTGTAGCAGGGGAGCCTCCAGACTAAACGGAAGACATCGGGCTTTTTGATTTTAACATATTGCTTCCTGTGCTATTTTACCTCGTGGTTTTTAGAAGAGTTTTTTCTATTGATTTTAACCGCCACGTTTCAGTTTTCATTTTATTTATTTATTGAATGAACTGCACAGCACTTTACTTTGAACAGTTTTTGATTGTATTTTAATAAAAGCACTTTTGCACTTCTACCATCCCCTTGCTCATTGTTTTTGCCTCACTGTCTAGCTCATCGGTGACATTACTGACGGTGTTGGGTTCAAGGGCTCCCTAACAACCGATGGGAGCATGGAGCAGAACCCGCATTGTCACATGCTGTAGAGGAACAGGTCATTGGAATAAGGTGGTGGTGGTTGAAGGAGAGAAAATCTATTAAAAAATTACGTAAAATTAAGTAAAAAATTACTTAAGAGTGTTATCTTTTCCACATTCCCTTCTAGCATCTCTTGGATTACCTGAGTCCAACACTTACACCTAGTTTATTCCAAACACCCTTCATGCATTTCTGAGTTTGTTTGTTTTCTTTTTTAGCTCTGTAATCTTCCTTTCATTCACTCAGCTATTTCTTCCATCTATCTATGATCTGAACTCAGCTAATCCAATACAGTATCCTAGAGAGACATATTTTTTCCTCAGCGTAGATAAAAGCAGAATTCAGACTTGGGGAGGACATCAGTCCACAAATGGGCACACATACTCTACTTACTCACTCAAACTGGGCCACATTACACATTCCAATTAAATTGGAAAAGGTTTTGGATGTGGAGCCAAACTAAAAATCTTCAGAAAAACTATGTGGATTCAAAGTAAATATGAAAACTCCACAGGCAGTATATGGGTGAGACTTTTATTTAGGTCCCTGGAGGTCGAGGTAATACCATCATCTACTACTCCACTATGATGCCAATACATGACAGTGCTCAGTACAAACTTACCATTTCTTAAATGCCAGTTAGGAAAAAATAACAAACCACAGAGCCTGTTAATGCACTCCTGAGTACAAATCAATCACATTGTTTCAACAAGTTCCATGCTATCATTTATTTCAGATTTCACCAAGTAAACAAGAGGTCAATCAAGGAATTCTTTTAGAGGCATGAACTGAACTCACATTAAAAGATTAATCTGCTGAAATCTTTCATGGACTAGATGAACAGGTCCTTTTTTTAACTGTGTCTATCTTAACATTTCTTGCTATAGTCAATACCAACCTCTTGTCTTCTGTGGCACCTATAGCAGGTTGGCTAAGGCAGCAATCTCATTATCAGTTCTCCCTTAATGCAGTAAAAGTGTATGATTTAAAAAGAAAAGAACACGCTTAAAAGAGTCAGTATTGCTTATTGACTCCTAATTAACCACTGGAAGACCTCTTGCATAGGAATGTTGCTAAGTAATTAAATAACATATAAAATGAAGAAAGCAAAGAGATGCAGCATAGCACACTGAGCAATCCTTAAGGCATCATTTAAATAGCGTAGAATGTTGTTGCTTCTCAGACTGACAGTCTTCTTTAACCTGTTTGACCTAGAAAGCTATATGTGTTTCAGCTTAAACATAGCCCTATTAAAATAAACTAATGCTCTCCTTATTAATCTACTGGAATGGTGACAGTTGAACTTGTATTATAAAATATTATTTAGCTGAGCAATACAATAAACAGTTATAAGTAATTTCTATAAATTATCATTTGAATTGGTGCTGCTGTAAATTTTATCAATGATTAATTGGCAGAAAAAGTAAAAAAAACATGGTTGTAGCTATAAATTAGTTTTTTTGCAACCTCATTCATAATAGACCTTTATTTCTGTGATAAGTATTTTTTTTAATACAGCTGATACTTTATTTCACCCTAGGGCCTCGTTTACATTTATGCCATTAAGTTGGGAATATTTGTAATGAAAGCATTAAAATAATGTTTCTTAAGAGGGTCAGCATATTTCAGTACCGAGTGTTACAAATTAATCTACCCAAATTAATCTAACGCTGGGACTTACTAACAGAGAGCTATAGTTTAATGTCCACTAAGAGGTTGAGATTTTATACAGTTAATATAATTTTCCCAGTGGTGGATGTGTTCACACTTTGATTAAATGACATGTTATGACCATTCATATCAATTCTCTTAACAGGATTTCTTTTTTTTTTCTGAGTTTGTAATCTTCACTGGGTGGAATCACCCCCCTCCCCCCAGGAATAGACTAAATTATTTTACTATTGAATGCTGACTCTTGTACATATGAAGATAAATACTGCTGGAACAAATTGTACAGTTAACACATAATATAATCAACTGACAAATTTAATGGACCTTATGCTTTCAGATTAATTCCTTAGCACCTTATTGGTCATGTTAATGCAGCTAGCAAGCAACTGAATCAGTGCCTGCTATCACAGACACAGCCAATACATAGCACATCCCAAGTAATCTGTCAATGTTAACAACATATACTTGGTACATACAGAAATACTGAAATCAATTGTTTCTTGTTTTAATATATATTTCTGTTTATTGTTTTGAACATATATACTTTAATATTTCCAGTTAATTTAAACTAATTATTTAATGTAAAAATAGAGGAATTCGGTTTTAATCATACAGTTAGTTTTCTGACTATTCCATTTGTTCTTTCCCATTGTAATCAATGGGTTAAATTCTGTCAGAAATGTGCTGTTATTATTACAATTCTTTTTGCACTGCACAATTATATTTGACATTTTGCCATTACATTCAGATTATTCACACAACACCATTAAAATAATCATTGTATTTTTGAACAACTTTAGCTGTCACTCCATATATTTGAGATATAATAAAAATGTTTACTCCTCCAAAGAAATTAAAGCAAATGCCTGTAAAGGAATTTCATACTTCAGTAATGCAAATAGCTTTAAAGAATTTTAAAATGTGATTACTCTGAACTATGTTGATTAAAAAGTTTATATACTGTCACAAAAATGAGACATAAACAGATAAAGGTTTGGGGCAGCCACCCGTAAAATCTGGTTTCCTGGCTGCAAAGTCGTTTTTTATCAATAAAGAGCACTGACGTGCATACAACGGACTCCAAAACAAGACTGACAAATAGGGAAAAGGGGAAGACTTTTAAAGGGGAAGACAGGATGTGAGGTCATAGGGATCTGGCTTATGTTCTTCAGCCCAGAGGTGTCATCACAGGGGCCGGAGCCGGTAAGGTCTTCTTCCATTGGCTCGGTCCCGGAAGTGACATCTTGTCACACACAGGCGCAAGGGAGGCAGCTAAAGGGCTTGAGTGACGGCAGTTCTGAGGCCTGCCGGGGGCTGGCAGAGTGCACGGACTCTTTTTCTCTCTTTCCTGTAGACCATTCCCGGGAGATTCCATCTGGCTCTCTTGACGTCACTTACGGGACTGAGCCAATGGAAGGAGACCTTACCGGCTCCGGCCCCTCTGATGTCACATCCGGGCTCGAACCAATGGCTAAAGAACATGGGCCTGATTCTTATGACCTCACTTCCTGTCTCCCCCTTTAAAACCCTGCCCTTTTTCCTAATTCCTCAGTCTTGTTTTGGACTCAGTTGTATGCACATCAGTGCTGTTTAATTTGATAAAAAAAAACGACTTTGCAGCCAGGATACCATATTATACGGGTGGCTGCCCTAAACCTTCATCTGAGTATGTCTCGTTTTTGTGACAATATATATATATATATATATATATATCTCCAGCTGCAAATATATATATATATATATATATATATATATATATATATATATATATATATATATATATATATATATTGTGAGGGATGGCCGGGATGGCCGGCCAAATATTCCGGTCCACACCCCCAGGCCGCTAGATGGAGTCCTCCCAGCAGCATGGAAGGTCCCCAAATTCCAGAAGGGCATTATGGACAGTGTAGTTTTTATAAACAACCCTGCTGGATACCATGGGGACCACCAGGAGCCGCTGTAGGGAGGCTTACAGAGTGCTTCATGCCCTATAACCCGGAAGTGCATCATGATCACATGACCGGAAGGAACACCGTGCTTCCGGGTTGAAGAAAACGACTTTTAATCTGACCCAGAAGTGATAAGGAATCATGATCTGTAGGATTGGAACCAGTTCCGGGTCGGGGAATATAAAAGGACCATGGGAAAGCCCAGACATTGAGCTGAGCTGGGTGGAAGGGTGGCAACGCGTCTGGGAGTGTGGATGATTGTTTATTGATTGGATTATTGTTTATTAATTATATGAGTATTGTGGAGTGTAGGTGCTTTGTGCACATTAGATATAATAATAAATATTCATCTTTGGATTTTACCTGGTGTCCTAATGTCTGGTCTGAGGGTTCAAGGGGTCACGGAGACCTTAATCTGTCACAATATATATATATATATATATACATAATATATATATATATATATATATATATATATATATATATATATATATATACATATATATATATATATATATATATATATATATATATATGCAGCTGGAGATCCATAAAGGGAGAAAATGAATCACGTATCATAAAGTAGTTTTTATTCATGTGCTTTCAGCCACTACCAGGGGCCTTCATCAGAGGGTAATGCTTAGACTTACAAGAATCAAAGGCAATATATAGCAAAAGTTACGTAGTGGGGGGGGGACAGCGAGGTGGGGGGTAAGTCATTGTGATCGGGAAGAGAGGTTATTGGTTGTAAAGATTTTATTTATTATGAACATATTCTTCTTAAATTTGCATATGCTGGATTTATGTCCAAATGTCTGTTGATGGCGTTCTCATTTGATAGCCAAGATTCGGCCAGATCTCTGGCACTTTTGGTACTGGCCTTAAATCTTACTTGTACATTGTCCCAGTTTTGCATAATAGTTCAGTCAAGGTTTTTGAAGATCAGGCAGCAGTCATGAGTATTTAATCTTTTAGTAGTCAAAGATACTTTTATGAAAAGCAACTTAAAAGAGGGGTCAACATAATCAAGTAAATATCAGTTTGGGGGACTGTTTTGAACAAGACAAGGTTGCAAACTTAATAATCACAGATAAACCGCTCTAAACCAAACAGGACACTATATGATTGTTTTCTTAGCTACAAAGAACCTAACATCAAAACCATTATCAACTGGAAAGAAATCCACTGAACAAGAGAATCTCCTAAACACAGTGAGACAGTCAGCAGTTCAGATGGAGGTGGGCAGCTTGTTCAACCAGCTCGGAGCTACATATGAAAAGAGAGACTGAGATGTGATGCCACCTAGAGGTGTTAACACATAAGCATAAGAACTCATGAGTGCCTCCATATCCATACAAGTATGAGTTGATCCATTGACTAATTTGTAGGCAAGCATCAAGGATCTGAACTTAATATGTGCTTCTTACTGGGAGCCAGTGGTGTGACCTGAAAAGAGAGATATGATATGCACCTGTCTTGGTTGGTTGAACACATGATGTGCTGCATCATTTTGAATCATTTGCAGCTGCTGGGAGCACATGCATTACTCTTGCCAGTAAGGATTTGCAGTAGTCAAGACATGACAAAACCACTGTCAAAACCAGAAGTTTCATGACCTATTACAGCCTAATCTTATGGGTATTATATAGTGGGATTGATTGGAAGGACACTTGTCATGTACAGAAAGTGTTGTGGTGTCAACCACATCATCCCTTTTAATCGAGGACAAAAACAGCAAACATTCGATGGTGTTTACACAGTCAGAAATAGTAGCAGACTAAAAAGAGATCTCAGTCTTCTCATAACAGAAGTCAATCGGGTCATCTTCTGGAGCTCCATGTTAATTGCAATGCTGGTCCAATCTGCGACAACATTCTCCTGGGTGTCTGTTCTTTTATAGCCCCCCAGCCATTATAAATAGAGTCATTTGCCCTCAGTGGGTGTCTTCTCACTGCTGAGGATGACAGAAGAGACAAAGATGATACTGATTGCGCCACTCTCGCCCTGGGGTGGTATCACTTACCTCTAATAAACCTGAAAGTTGATCCTCCAATGCACATGCGTGACAATTGTATGAATCTACATAAACAGGTGATAGCTATAATGTAGTCAGTGAAGAATAGCTGGTTATTGATAATCACCCCAAGGTTGTCACTGACTTGCTGGGTGTTGGTGATGATAAGCCAAGCTTTATGGAGATAGTGTGTTGAATAGATGGAATAACTCATTGTTTGAAAGATTGAACAGGAAATAAAAGTTGAGATACAGTATCAGTAAGACATGTTGAGATCCTAGTTGAGACCGTGTCATCTTCTGGAGGGAATGACAGATACAGCTGAGTATCATTAGTCATGGAGTCCAACAATAATGTGATATGGTTAGGGTTGCAGAGGCATTTGTCTTTAAAGTTCATTTTTATGTGTATTCTCATATAATGAGAGAGACACTTACTATGGTTGCTACAGTATGTCTGCCTGTCTGCATTAAAACACACACCCCAATTTACCGATTTTGATGAAATTTGGTACACTTATTGATTATAGAAAGTTACATTTTTGTTAATATATTGTATGTCTAATAGAGCAGGCTACGTACATTTTTGAAATTTCAAAATTTCCCATTGAAAAGCACTGGCCAATTTAAAACAGAGAAACATTCTATGACACTTCAATTACAAATTAGTTTACTGTTTCAAAGTTACCTTGAGAGGTCACTTCAAATTGTGTATTATGTACATCTTCCCCTTTTACTCATCCAACAACCGCTCCTGATGGCAAAATTAATCCCTAATACAATGTGGTCAAACAGCAGATGAGGTGTGGACATGCAAGCTGCTTTTACGCCAGCTTACTTCTCCAGCTACATAAGGTTAACCATAAAAGAAAAGAGTCACTTACCGTATATACTCATGTATAAGTCGGGTCTTGAAACCCAAACAATTGATCATAAAATTAGACTCCGATTTATGTGCCCATTCAAAAATGCGACACTTACATTTGTTTGTTTTTTTACATCTTCTTGCCTCCTCCAATCTCGCATCAGTTTCTCAGACACATCGAATTTTGTTGCAGCAGCACAGTTACCAATTTCTTTCACCACTTCAACAACTTTTAATTTAAAGCCAGCTTCATATTTTCTTCTGATTGAACGCTCCATCGTAGATAAAGGATGCTGTTACGATAAAGGTGTATGAGGGTAAGAGAAACAAAAAACATAAAACAGTGCAAATGTCGCTTCGGAATAGTTTGGGTTTTACTGTGTGATCACATAGGCACAATCCATAGAAAAAAAAGTCAGTGAGCTCTGTGGTTACTCTCTCAGGTGGGCGTTAGCATATCATAATCTCTTGGACCAATAGCGTGAGTTTTCTGCATTCGACTTATACGACCGACATTATAAAATACCAGAAATTATATGGTAAAATCATGCCTTGACGTATCCGCAACTACTGTATACAGTATATGGTATCTAGAAATGAATACACGAGGAAAAGAATTACATAAGTTGTTATGTAAGCATAAAGTAAACAAATATGTACTGACGTTAGACTAAAAACAACCTCATGGCTGCAATGTCTGCCCATTATGATGATTCAATATTTCTCTGACACTATAGTTTATCAACACAAAATCCAAACCTGATCTGCATCATGATCTGAAGCACCAACAATTTTATCTGTGGAGGTGAACATAAATTTTACCTCTCAACTGGGTACTTCTTTCTAAAATGCTATGTTCATGAAATACAATTAGTCACAGACCCTCCATAACTAACAACTATGCAGTAGGACATGAGTTGATGCTTTTTATGTCACTTGAGTCGGACTATGCTTTCTATTAAAGCTTTAGAGTCACCACAAGCCTGTTTGAGCTACATTTTTAACTGTGTGATATTGTAAAGTGTTGATAAAAAGCTTTTTAATGTAGTCTACTTTGGCATAGTGAGTCCGTGGCTAAGCAACAACTGGTCTGTTTTTAAATAAATAACCGTGCTGCACGGCAGAGAGAGGGGGGAGGCTGGAAGACGGGAGAGTACTGGTGCAAGTGGAAGCAGGCAGCCGTGAGGAGAGCCCTTAGGAAAGCATGTGGCAGACACTTGGGGGCTGAAGGAGGCTAAACCGGCTAAGGGACACTGGGAGCTGGAGTGACTCAGTTCTTCCCTCAAGGCGAGGCTTGGATGGGGAGCACTATTGGAGCCATGGACAGTAGGGACCCAAGCCTGGGTTAAGACTGGGAGCCCAGTTGAGAGGCCATGGGTCAGCAGGGACCTGCGGAAAAAGGTTGACTGCACCTGTTGGTCTGACATTTCTCCAGTCTGCAGGACCCAAGAAGGGTAAGCCAGGGAGACATCCATTTTAA